>NC_046370.1:28584748-28657058 GCF_011125445.2 Fundulus heteroclitus | reverse complement strand
CTTGGTCCAATAGTTGTTCATGTGTTGCTGTGATTAATTGATGAGCCGTCTTGAATGAATGACCCAATACCACGGAGCCATCTGACAGTGGTGACATAATGTTTGAACAGCCCTAGAGGCAACGTCTCCCTTCAGTTGCAGCTTCTTCCAAACCAGCAGACCAAGTTTGAGAACCAGGATCGGAACTGGATCTTCAAATAATTCAAATATTGAGTCCAACAATAAAAAAAATTAACAGTAGTCATTTTTTTCACAGAAAGTGTTTTAATTGAATAATTTAGATTTCTTTCAAACCTCCAGTAGACATTTTGCTGGACAAAGGAAGACTTCTACAGAGGTCAAAGTTTTTTTTTCCTCATTCATCCATTTAAAAGAAAGAAACCTGTTTAATCATGAGCAGAATTCTGTGCAGAAAGTAGAGAGTGGAAATAAAAACCTTGACAATTCAGATGAGAATAATGTTTTTAACGTATAACAGAAGTGATTTCATTTTAATACTCTGGTAGAAACAGATACATATTTATTGCTGTTTTTCTATCAAAAAAGAACCTTATATAAAAATAAGCAGGTTTCATCAGCTTGGTAATGTTTATTATAACATTACTATTCTTTTTACATCAGAAACTTCTAGATTTTTGCTAAAACCTTTGCGTTTACTTCCTTTTTAAGGGCTCATGGGGTTACATTAAAGCTAAAACGGTATTTGAAAAAAAAAATTAAGTTTAAACAACTGAACTATGCATTTTATTGAAGAGGGTTTGGACTCTCCACTTGTATTACCTCTAAAATGTTGTAATTAGGTGCAGAAGTTTCACCATTAAATATACACAACCTTCCCAGAAGGTAATTAGCATAATAAATAGCTATGGTTGGAAAAGAATGATTATCAAACAACAACAAAAATATATTTATGTACAGCGGGAGAAATATGTACTGAACATGTAATGTTTTTTTTCCTATGGGGGCTATTGACGTGACATCCCTGGCAGATGTTGGTAACAACCTAAATAATCTGCAGAAATCAAAACAAATTGGTCAATAAATAATGTGATAAAGTGGAAAAACACAGGAAAGAATTATTGAACATGCTACTCATGTAAAAAAGCTTTTGTTGGCAATATGTTTATGATCTTGTAAACTACTGCATTGCTCAGGTTGGATTTTTTGAACCATTCTTGTCTTGGTATTTTGAGAGTTCAGGGCGGCTCTTCCAGGTAATCTTCAGTTCTTTCCATAGATTTTCAATTGGCTTCAACTTGGTTGATCATCTGGGATATTCTAGCAGATTTATACGTAGAAATTGAGCTGTTCCTTTGCTGTGCGTTTGGGATAATTGTCTTGCTGACTACAGATCCTTTCTATCAAGAACGCCTCAGCAAATATCTCTGTTGTTCTCACCTGTAAACTTTACTGTTGGTATAATGTTTACAGGGTAAGTTGTGTGGCATTCCCCCTCCAAACACAGTGTTACATTTTGGTCTAATTTAATATATCATTACTGAATCCTCCCAGTATTTCACTGGTTTATCCATATTATCTGAGGGAAACGCTAAACCAGGTTCAACATGCTTTTTCTTGCGCCAGGTTCAGACTTGCGCCACAAGCATTCCTAGAGGCTGTAACAGTTAAGTTTATTGTTTTCATAAAGAAAAAAAAACCTGTACCAGCTAATAGTATTTTTTCTAACACTGTCTGTGAGTGGTCCTTGGCCCTTGACATCGTGCTTCATCCTTCTTTTCATTCCCCTGTCAGAAATCTTGCAAGGAGCACTTGGTCATGGCCGGTTTATAGGGAAAATATGTTAGGTCCACTTCTAGATTTTGGCACCAACTGTGCTCACTGGAACATGTCATCAGGCTGTTTTATGATGAGAAGGCTGCAAACGTCAGGCAATTATTTGCTTTTATTCATTGGGTGATATTTCTTGCACTACGAATGAGAAACCTTTTTATAGGCCATCAATTAAGACTTAAGAGCCAGATAATTGGCATCTACAGGGGAAGAATGTTTTATTATTTATTTATTCTCTTAACTTTCCTTTTTGCTGTCCCTTAATTTGTTCAGTACTCATATCTGGTATCATTTTAGTTTGTTTCAAAAACATCCACATATAGAAATATGTTTCTTTTTATTTGTGGGTGATGTTGGTTGTTATCAACATCTGGTGTGAGTTTGAAGTCGATAGCCTGATTCTTTTCCTGTGAAAAACATGTTCAGGACTTATTTTGCCCATTGTATACTTTTCTGTATCCTAACGGTTTCACAAAGATGAACAAATTACTAAGATTTTTTTTCTATCAGATATATAATTTAAATGACTATTAGGAAAATATTAGTCATTGTGACCAACATAACAACCATTATATGGTTCTACTTTTCCGTTCATGATTCACCACATTCCATTATTTTTCTCCTGTAGATGTGTGAACATTAACTAAAACTGTCTCAGGTGTGATGTATGATAATTTATAGCACACCATAGAAATAATTTTATAGATAAATTCTGATGAAGCATCCAGTGGGAAATCTACTTTCTATTGTTTGTGGCAGAGAGAGAAAGTTTTCTTGAGCAACAATTTTGTGTTAAATTCAGCTGAACTTAATTTGGTTTTGTCATTTCTGACAGCAAGCAACAACCCAAACACTTTTGTACAGTTGCACTGGGAAAAATTACCTTTAAACTATATTTAATGAATTATTTCTTACTTTGGTACCAATATAAAAAAACACAGGTACAAATTAAATGAAAAACAAAACAAAACAAGAAAAAGACAATTTCCATAGTACCATTCAAAACTTCTTTGGATTTATATGCTCTGTGAAGTGGAAATAACAATATAAGTAATAACATCCACTGCAAAAAAGTGTGCTTCAGCATTTATTGCTTCTATTTAGAACTCTCTCCATTGACTTAATTTGTTGTCTTAGTAAATTTCTAGTAGTTGTCTACAGTGTGATGTAGACCGACATAAAGAAAATAGAATTTTTTGATTTGTTTTCTTTTTATCCTCCTGTTTTCACAAATTTTGTTTTAACTAAAATGTACATTTCTCATACTTTTAACATAGTATTTTCATCTTTTAATTAATCTAGAAATATAATAATGTTTTTTATAGAAACTGTACATCTAGCTGGTAAATTCGATCACGACAGATGCAAACTGAATAATCAGTTTAGTGCTTTTGATAAATAGAAATTTTCCATTTGTAGTTCATCTTGATCTCTGAGCTTCTCTTTTGTTCATGATGAAACATCTCAACTGATTCATGCCGTTATCATTTCTTAGTAGTGGATTTTGATTAAAGCAGTGTCATCACATTAATCTATCACATACAGGTTTTGATTAAATGTTTATCCCCTGATTTGGATAATATGCATAGATTCATTTTAAACAAAAGAAATACAGATAAAATGCGATCAATCTGTACCAGTTTAGTTTACATGGATTGCAATTTGTTTTTACAATGTGGGGTTGTGTGGGTTAATCATGAGCAGTAAATGTTTTACCTGCAGCTGAGTGGTGAAGTTCAAACAAAAGATACAAGCTAACCTCTATAATTATTAGAGCAGGGCCAATTCCAGGGTGGTTTGTCCGCCATCTAAAATAACACAAGCTTAAAACATTAATTTTAATTTGAGTGAATGCTATATTTGGTATTTTATCATCAAAATAAATTTGCATGATACAGTCCAATGGATCCAGCCATGCCTTCTTTCTAAACCAAAATAAATTCCTGTGTTGGGAGTTGCTTTGACCAACACTTTCAAATTCCAAAAAAGGGCAAACAAAATAATACTGTGACTTTTCTAAAAAAAAAAAGAAAGAAAAGAAAAAAGAGGAAATTTGGAAGGTATGAGACATTAGCTTTTCAAATATTTAAAGCTGCAGTTTAGCAATAGGACTAATACTAAAGTCAATGCAAGCTGAGCCTCCTAAACCTGAGGGAACACGTTTAAAAAAGTTTACCTTGTCCTTTTGTTAGAACAGAGTTTATAAGTTCTTTAACTATATTTCATTCCTGTACCAAACACTTTTTCCTATTTTTAGGGTGGGTAGACAAACCAGATAAGGAAAATTATTGAGCTGGAATTAAATTTATTAAAATGTCTTTTTGGCGATGAATGTATATAATTCCTCTTCAGAAATTTTAAATAAACATTTGCCAGATAAAATATATGTAAACTGTTATTCCAGCTTTATTGGTTGAATTCTAAAATCTTTTTATTTTTTTTATGTGAGAAGTGATAGCTGCATGAGGTGATTCAGTGGTGGATTTTTTTTTTTTTGCCAATGTCAAGTTTAAAAAAACTTGATGGCCACCAAATTTAAATTATGATCATCTTAAAAATTCAAATAGAAAACCTTTTTTTTTTTTCATTTTTACCTGCTCAATAATAAACTAATGTTTCAGTGAAACAAGCTAAATTTTCTTTCTGTAGAAAACAGATCTGTAGATCAATGTAGGGTCTTGCAGGTTCTTGCAGGACAAAAACAGCATACAGCATCCCAAATATTTGCTTTGCCTAGATTTTCTTATTGGTTCATTTTTGTTTTATTCAGCCAAGTGTATTAAATGGGTGTGCCCAAATCTGCCTTTCAGTAAAAGTCACTAGGTGTTTGTGGCCCTATTTAATGCCGGATAAATTTAAAAGCAAAAAACATTATCGATAAAATACTTAATTTTCCATTTTAAGAAAATGTTAATTTGTCTGTATCTTTTTTGATAGGTCTCCCATCTGAAAATTGTATCCTAACATTTTTATCTGCATCAACCGCCAGATTTAGCAAACCAAATTTATGCCAATTTATGCAAATGGCACCCGACCAGCACATTGGACACCTTTAAGCTAACTGATACAGAGGGACAGTACATAAATGGAACATCTTGAGGCTGATTCTGCTGATTATTTTTAATATATGAATATTTAAAATGTCTTCACTGAAAGCAAACTGGAACCAAAGTCAAATTCCTTGTTTGTGTGCACAAGCGTGGCAAACAATGATTATAATCATGTGAAGGATATTTTATCAGCAAGATTACACATGGTTTGCTCTGGAAATCAATTGTTGCTCAACTCATAAAATGGCCTAAAATTAAAAAGAATGTCTCATGCTAAATTGATGATGTTTCAAAAAACCTCATATAGCATTCGGACAAACTGGTTGTTTTGAGTTTGAGGTGTGTTAGACAGTTAGCTTGATTTGCCCATGACAGCTTTGACTGGATTTCTTATATTGACGTTCCTAATAAGACACTAATACCTTGTAACGGCTCCACACAACCACATTTAAACAAAAATGCAAACTATTGCTTAGATTTTCATTTGGAATTGGAGTTCATGGCTGATTGCAATTGACCTGTTTAGTTACATGCTATATGAAAATGTGCTTGCAGTTCCTCTCAGTTGTTCTTCCTTATCAGAACAGCTTTTTATGGTTTACCTTCATTAAAACAATTATTGCAGCATGTCCTTATAGAATGGAAATTGTACTTTCCACCACCTTTGCTTTTGTTTTCTTGCATTCCCTGCATGGTTTTAGGTGTTATTTACCTTTGTCATGATATAAAATACTTATTTAAAGCCATTAGTGTCATAAGTGCTGTAATATGCCATACATGAAGTGTTGTTTCATTTCAGTTGCTCATTACATTCTTTGTCAAAGTAAAAGACCCTTACATGTTCTCTGCTCTTTTTCTGTATAAATTTAATTTTTGTGCCAGAATATAAATTCATTTATGTCTTACTTGCTTACTTGTGCTTTATGGTCCCTTATTATGACTGATTGTATCTGAATGCAGGAGTGACTGAATTCTCAATGTCTTCCTTAATGCTTGTCTGGTAAGATAAGCTTAGAGAGGATCGGAAACAGGATTATTGGTGGCCAAGAACACATTGAAGTTCGGTTTATACCTGGTACTGCACATAAAAGAGCTTGCTTCAGAAATGTATTTACACCTAAGATGTATCATAAGGTTCTGTCAATGAACTAGCATTGAACATTCTTAACTGAGAATGACCGTGTGAAAAAACATTCAAGTTTCTGTATAGGAAGAGGGTCTTTTTTCTTGATTGTAAAAATTACTTACCACCGTTTCAAAGATGTACACACTTGCATTTCCAAATCCCTTTTTAGGGTTTTATATTTGTTTTCCATTCTTTTGATATACTTAGCTCTTCCTATGGCACTTTGCATTGTTCTGCATTTTGTCCTTGGATAAAGTTAAAGGAATCTGATGCTTAGTCAATGAGTTAGGGTCAAATTTCTGACTCTCTACGATATGATCTTTGATCCAATGCCCTGGTGGCCTGCAAACGTTCAAACTCATGTCGGCTATTTCGGTCAGGGCTGAGATTTGCCATAACTCTGCTCCCCCCACCTAAATCCTCCTCCTCCTCCTCCTCCTCCTCCTCCTCTTCATCCCGGTTTATGAAGGCCAGCTCGTTTTCATAGCAGAAGGTGTTAGAGCTGGGCACAAGGAACTTGTTCTCCACCATGTCCTTGGCACTGCAGCGAGGGGTGGACGGCACCTCATAGGTTTTGTGAAAGTGTGAATAATCCACCTTGTACAGTTTTTTTTCCTCAAACAGGACTGGTTCAAACCTGTGGCCCCAAAGGATCTCAGAAGCCAGGTAGGAGCTGCGAGCCTGTGTGGTCATGGCGGTTGCTTCAACCATTCCCTCCAGGATGACTACGATCTCAAAGTCTGCACTCTCCAGGTCTTGTTTGCTGATTCCAAACAGAGGGCTCTCCTCGTCTATCTCATGAAGAATAGTGATGGGTGAAACCAGGAAAATCCTGTCCAAGCCTTTGTCAAACCCTACATTAATGTCTATCTGGTCTAGAGGAATATATTCCCCCTCATCAGTGATCCGAGGTTTGATTAGCTGTGCTCTGACATGGGCCTCTACTATGTGACTCTTGCGAAGGTTTCCCACTCTCCACATAAGACATAACTTTCCATCCCGCATGGCAATGACGGCATTGTGACTAAACAAAAGTGTTTGTGCGCGCTTCTTAGGCCTTGCCATTTTAGCCATGATAGCGCCTATCATGAAGCAGTCAATGATGCAGCCCACTATTGACTGGAAGACCACCATGAAGACCGCCACTGGGCACTCCTCAGTCACACAGCGGTAGCCATACCCTATGGTTGACTGTGTTTCAATGGAAAACAGAAACGCAGCAACAAATCCATTGACCTGTAGTACGCAGGGAGTGAAGTTGTCGTCTCCAGCTGGATTATCCAGATCTCCATGCAGTAAAGCGATGACCCAAAAGGCCAACCCAAAAGCCAGCCATGAAATAACAAACACAAGACTGAAGACTACTAGCATCCATCGCCAGCGGATGTCAACGCATGTGGTGAAGATGTCGGCCATATAACGCTGCGACTTTTCTTCCATATTGGCAAACTGCACGTTGCACTGTCCATTCTTTTTCACGAAACGGTTGCGGCACTTGCGGCGTGTGTGGATCTTGCCATTCCCAAAGCCGTTCATGCCATGCATGGTAGTGAGGCGGAGGCCCTCTTCCTCTGACGAAACAATGCTGTAGCGGTTGATTCTTCCCACACTCATGCTCCTTGACGTCGTCTCCAGCTGCAGAGTCTTAGCAGTAGGGCAGGCCTGGAGTCCAAGTGCGTGATCAAGGCCACTCGCAGCTTGATCAGTGGCTAAGCTGCATTTTAGTGAGTCATTTGGGGGGCAGAGTGGAAGCTCTGTGCATGAATCCAGTCCCTGTAGAGAGTGTCGAGGAGAGAATGTGTGAGTAAAATGATGACGTCACTTAAAACACCATACCCATTACCAAAAAAATTAACAATCATAGTTTTTAACTCACACAATGTACAACAATAGTTTTTCTGCAGGGTTAAACTGGGCACTTATTTGTCTGTGCCTTTCTGTGCAGTGCCAGTTATTTTTACAACAAATTATATTTTTAATAGATGCACAACTTGGGCCTGAATCTTTTTATAACATCATGGTTTTTGTGTACAAAAGCATGAAATGTGGTTTTGTACACAATTTCCCAGGTACATTTATATGGTTGGAAACATTTCAAGGTATCTCCTACATGTTTGGGCTAGTTAACCTGAAGCAAACAGCAATGAAACCCTAAAGAGCCAAGTTAAACATCTTGTAGGAAGTGTGTTGCTGTAATTCCCAGTCCAGAATCTTCAGTGTTAGAACACATCCAGTTACTGTGGTTACTATCCTCTTTTTCCTGCCCTCTTTAATCATCATGAAGTTAAATCCAATTAATGCTCCCAGAAGAGTCCTCCTTCCTTTTGATGTCAGCCAAACAAGAGCAGGGCTGGCCTCGCACTATCACCACTTGCGTCAGATTACCTTTCCTGTGTTTTTCTTTAAAACTATTAAGAAAGTTAGAAGTGACAGCTAATCAAAGGGACAGTTTAGGATTTTTTAAATCATGCTCTGTTTAAGGCTTGTAATTGGGTAAATCCAGATTAGTTGGGAGCTAGAGACTGAAGCTAGTCCAACAGGGGCCAAGACCAAAGCAGACTTCTCCTGTTTTAATACAACTTTAATCTCAAAATCTTAGAAGTTTATGAGAATGTTTTAAGCATTTATCAATAAACAATTTACATTGAAGCTGAAGATAATTTACACAGGAAATAGAGGTGGAGAAGTAGACAGTGCGCTGCAAATGATCTTTATATGTGAAACAACCTGAGAACAGAACATGTAAAATATTTTCAACTGGAGTACATTACACAAAAATAAAGCAGTGTAAAAAACAGTAAAAGTAACAGTAAAATTATTCACTTCAACCACCATGGCATTTTTACTTTACTTTGACCAGAAAGCTTTACCTGTTCCATTCTCGGCACGTGTTACACACCGGTAGATCACTGGTGGCGCACAGCTCCCAACCTTTATTTCCCTCTAAGAAAATGATATTTTTTCCAAAAAATAACCAATTGGAACAAATAGGACAGCAGTTCATAGGTTCATAAAACATTTTTCACACAAAACGTTTTGAGACTGGAGTTGATTTTAAGATTGTAGAAGACAACCTCCTTATTTGGACTAGCCATTAGCTTTAAGCTGTTAGCTTTAGGACAGCAAGAGAGCTATCTACTGTAGATAATATCCAGAAGAATAATTTGGATTTTTAATGCAAGGTTCTATAACGTTTTTATCAGTAACTGACCCCTTACCTCAAAATATTTCATGTTACAGTGAGTCTGAAAAAGTGAAGCAATCATCAAAGTGGTGGAAGGCTAAAAGCTAGACAGAAGGAAGCTAAACCAAGGTTTTTTTGTGAAAGTGCAGATTTTTAATATACACCAATATGGTTTTGTGTCACATGAATATAAAGATTTTCCCTTTGAGAGGTTTTGAATTGCCCAAATCAGCTACAACTAACTGGACTGACTAGCTGTTAGCATATGAGCACAATCAAGATTTCTCTACTTTTGAACAAACTGCCTGTAATATGTAGGACATATACCTACAACAGAATTATTGATGACAATATTATCACAGAACCTGGCTTCAGAAAATCAAAGCTATCCATATAAGTCACTACCAAGACGTTTATTCTTCAATTCCAGAATGTGAGCACATTTCAAGTCTTAGATTGTGTAATCATTTTAGCAATTTTAGCTTTTCATACGTATGTGCATCAGAAATAAGGACACTGTTCACATGTTCATTTTTTTTAGCATGTTTAGGTTATATTTATAACCTTTGAGCAACATGTTGTGCAGTCATTACACATCTAACAGATAAGCTGCGCTCCTCTTTTTGTCATGTTGTGGCCTAAGTTTGCCATTGTCTTACCTTAACTATAGGTTTATCATGGGCGTACTGAGGTTGTGTGTACTGGGACTCCTAAAAGACTTGTGTGTCTACCAGTGATTTATTAGACATGTAATTCCAGATGCTTCATACAGAGATGCTGACAAAGGACTATTTATTTGACCTCATTCTGTAAAATTTGAAGTTATTAATCATACAGAGAGGATGTGCTGAAATTGTGTCCACTTCCATTAGTGCTTCATGAAAGGGTAAAGCAGGGTTTTCACCAGTATCCTGGCCTGTATTATCTGTAGTTAAAGACTTTACAGAAATACTACCAGGAAAAAGCCAATCACTGATTTAAAACTCAATCCAAAAATGTTCAGTTACTTGCAAACATATACTCATTGTAACTTTTTACATTCTGTATTGTTAAAACCAAAAAACCTCAATGTACTCTTTGGGGAATGTATGTGTAACAGCCACACAAAGTTGTGCATAATTTATAAAATATAACATTAAATATGATATTAAAATGGAATAAAAATCATACATGGTTTTTGATTATTTTTCTTGTCTGGAAGGTGTGGCGTACATTCAGCCATACCTTGTTCAACAATCTTCTGCTGTAGCACCAGTCTTTTGGGGTTTGTAGTTCAAACTCGGTCAGATTTGAAGGGAAGCAACACCGAATATTCAAATCATGGCACAGATTTTGAGTTAGGTTTGGGACTGGATGTTCAAATCATGGCACAGATTTTGAGTTGGGTTTGGGACTGGATGTGGACTAAGCTATTCCAACATATTAAAATGCGTTGATCTAAACTATTCCATTGTAGCTCTGGCTGTATATCTAGGGTGGCTGTCATGCTGGCCCTGTCTCAAGTTTTTTGTACTTTTCCAAGACTGCTCTGTACTTAGCTCCATCTGTCTTGCCCACTCTGTCATCCCCACAGCATGATGCTGCCACCACCATGGGGACGGTGTGTTTGCAATGATGTGCAGGTGCAGTTTTCTGATGCTTTTTGTTTATAGGCCAAAAAGTTTGATTTTGATCACATCTGATCATAGCACATTTTTCTACATGATTGCTGAGTCCTCTACATCAGGGAATCTCAAACTTTTCGTGGCCAAGGACCCCTTAGCAACGGTAACGTTTTTCCAAGGACCCCCTTTAGATCCCTCATGCTGATAGTAGTTTTTAAACAGCCTTTTGTGCTATGAAATACACCTAATATTAGAGATAAAGCCAAACTGGTTTTTACCTTACTTGATCAAGTGGATGGAGTTAAATATTTGTCCATTGTGTTACTTAGCTCAACCCCAACGCAACATCAGCAGTGCCTCCTCAGGTCCGACAACATGTGTTTCACGGACCCCCAACCCGTGGTTCACGGACCCCCAACCCGTGGTTCACGGACCCCCGGAGGTCTGGGGACCCCGGTTTGAAGGCCGCTGCCCTACATGAATAGAGGCAAACCACAAAGGATTTCTTCTTACCAAAAAAAGAACATTTATGCTGAGGTTAAATTGAATACAAATTAACTTGATTTACTATATCATTTAACTTCTTAATGCATTGGTTGCAATAGATTTTATATAAGGGTATCAAGGTAAAGGGGGCACAAATAGGCCACACTTCTAACATTTCTTTTTGAAAAAAAGTTAGCAAATCTTTATCAAGTTTGTTCTACCTAACAGTTATACAATACTTTGTTTTGGCCTATCACATAACTAAGTTGAGATTTGTGGTTGCAATGTGATCAAAGCTGGAAAAGTTCAAATGGTGTGAATACTTTTTGCAAGGCACCGCATGCTCCACAGACTTTAGAGAAAAATGAGTGAGGATGATGTTGGGACATCTCTTATATCACTGCCTCCGTCAGGCAGGAGATAACCTTACCAGTGCTCTGAATTCTGAGCCCTGGGGTCAAGAAGTTCACCCCATGGGAGGTGGACTAAAGTCCCCCTGGGTGCAGACAGATCTTATTGTTTAGCCTCTACTGCTCTGTGTCTGCCTGTCTGATTTGGACCCAAAAGACTGAACAGTTCACTCATGTGCGCTCTCAAATCCCAAGTGCCTTGCTGTCTGCCATGCACACTACATCCCTCCTTTGACGTTTACACTCTTTCAGGTGGAAGATCTGCTGATCTGGAGCCAGACCCTAAAATTTTGTCCCTTAGGGTCAAATGCACACTTTACACAGGAAAATGTACTGTAACTAATGTCACTATTTTTATACTTGCAAATGCTTTTTGACAACATAACACATCCGAACAAACAGCTGTTAGTGCTAAAAATAGAAGTCGTCTTTCTCAATTCCCCACGCTCTTATGTTGTCTATGTAACAGACAGATAACTGCGCTGACTTTGTTACGTAACTGAAACTAATAAAGAACTTCAGCGTCGTCATCGCGTGTTACATTACACATCTCTGTCGCATCAATGCAAGCATGACCTGAGCAGCCCTAAAGGTGCATAGACTCAACATTATACTGCAGCCATGCAGTGTCAGGTGTCCAAGTGGTTTGTTAAATGAAAGTAAAAAGTCTTCCTGAGCCCTTGGAGTAATTAGGTAAGTGCTTGAAAATCCTAAACCCTTTTGTGCAGCGCAAACAGATGACGCCTCTACAATCAATGTTACCCAAAGTAAAGATGTCCACAAAGCCTTCAGATTAGTTTTCAGGAATCGGTGAGTCCAGTTCTCTATGGCAGTTTTCAAGCAGTGACATTTGAAGATTTATTTTTAAACTCCATTAAATCAATCTCCACCCTTTTGATGGTGGCAAAATGATCTTTGTCTGTCACAGTTCCAGTTGTTCTAAACGTCTTAATTATTGCTCCGACTGCAGATACGGCCAGACAAGGGAATATTTGCTTGAAATTATTTCAAGACTAGTGAAGATCGAAATTAATCTGGCTTTGCTGAATGTCATGTGCTGTTGTCCTCCCCATTTTGAATAGTGGCTAGGAGAAAGGGACCTATGTGTCAAAGCATATGTATAAGATAAGATGAGAAATACCTCTATTGTTGCCCACTGGGCAACTTCGGGTATGACAGCAGCAAAAACACATAGATAGAGTTATACACTAGACTTGTAATGAATAACTAGCAAATTTAAAGCTAAGGTATAAAGCAAAAAATAATTAACTTATCAGAAAGGCAAAAAAGAAAATAGAGACTAATGCACTATTACTGATAATACAACGTATTATCAATAATTGTATAACTCTATTCAGATAAAATATTCAGGTAGCTCAAGGAAACAAGAAGTTATGCATTACTAATTTAACCTGGCTAAAACGACATAAAAGAGCAAGGTAATAAGTACAGAAATGATTTCCAAAGTGCTTAAGCATGTGGCAACTTCTCCTGTTTCAAGGAGCAGGAGAAGAAGGCCATAAGCTATGAAATGGCTTATTTTATTTATGAAATCTTTAAGGATTGTCATGTCCTGGATGACCGATAATCTACAAAAAGGCTTCAATTGCATTGAATTACATTACACAAATATAGTCAGTTTAAAGATTAGTTTGTTTGCTTTTCTTCTTCATTATTTTAGTGTAAGATCATACATTTTTAAATGCATGATTTACTTAAAAGGATCTTTTTATCTGCCTCTCTATTCTAGTTAAGTCAATGCATCGACTGGAGGAAGAGAAAGATTCTTTGTGATTTGTAATTTCTGAGAATTTGAAAGAAGGGACTGATACGAAGCAGATAAGCTTGCTGCTGATTAGACTGAATAAGATTATTAATTGGATATAATGGAACTAATTGGGAGAGATTGGGGAGAACAAAGAGGTCTAGTGGGAGAGGGGACTTCATCTCAAGTAAGGCACACAGGAAACCGAGCTGCTGAGGATCTGCGATCCCGGCCCACCCCCCGAGGCCATTGTGAAGGAAGCTCTGAGGCTCAGGTGTCGCTTTATTTTCCTATAGCTTACCATGTGGAACTCACCTGGTCTCAAGTGACCTAAAAGCATTTCCTTATAATAGGTAACGCACCATCTCAAGACTACAAAGATGTTGTCTAAATAGAAGCTCACTATAAAACTAGCTTTAGATGTAATGCAGTAATCAGTGTTACCATTTCTAATGCTACAACGGCAACATACAAACACGGCGAAATACAACAGATTTAGATGCTGACTGACCCGTAGGCTCCTGTATGTAGGCCAGTTCCTGTGCATATTTCAGGCTGCTCTTCCAAAACACAGTAATATACAGTAAAATAAGGAAACTTTACGGAACATACAAGCACAAATGGATCCCCATCTTACTGTTGTAATAAATGGTTCTACTCGTTGCAGGTAGATTTTTTTTTTTTTTATCACCTGCTGCTCCTGTAGCTATTTCTCTGGGCAAACACCTGCTTCTCTTTGAGTGATCATTCCCACATGCAAGCTTCTCCCCGGGCTTTGTTGCTCTAGTGGAGCAGTTTGTATTATTATTTGTACAACTTCACAAAGGCTGATTCACCCACATCACACCTTCACTCTGTAATTTTCTAATTTTAACCAAAACTGGTTGGTTAGAGCACACAAGCCACAGTCTGTTACCTAACACAATACAGCCACAATGAGTCTTAGAAACCAGTGAACTGAAATATTTTTGTTTGTATTTTGTCGTCATGAGTAGGTGAATGAAACCAAAATACTCTGAGAAGACTTTACTTGTAAATCTATATATTACATAATCTTCATCCACTCTTTTTTTTATTGGTACCTGCACATCATTGCAGGTTGTTTTAAACAAGCCCCTGAAACAACACATTTATCCATTAACACGTGCACACGTCTGCTTTCTATTCTCACATTATTGTGTTTAATTGGCTCGTTATTGAGACATAATATGGAACGTCTGTAGATGTACGATGACAAAGATCACCATGTCCTTATGTGCTTTTGTCACATGCAGATAGTGTTTTTTCACTCTGACAAGATTGATAAATCTGCTAAATTCCCTTGTTCCAAAAATTTTTTTTAAACTAATAATTTTTTTTTGCCTGTCTCCAAAACCCAATTGGCAATTTGCATCATAATTTTAATAGCAAAATAATAAAATGGCATATTACGTCATAAATGTTAAATCTACTTCTAATACTACAGTTAAAACTACTAATAACATTGATGATGATAATAATCATCATCTATGTAGATTATTTATTCATTAATGTTAGCCATCATGTTTTATATATTTTGCAAAGTGATATTAATATTTAGATTTCTGGTGAATGGCAAGTTTATTATAACCAAATAAATGTAAAAAATTAAATAACTATGTTTTTATGTGACTCAGCATATTAATAATTCAATTCATTAATGAATTCGATTATTTATTAATACATCACAATATAGAAAAATAAGACTACTACTACTATATATTGACTGAACCTCAGTTTACATAGCCTGTTACGATAAAAATTTTTATTTGTACTAAATACAATGGTGGTCTGTTAAAACAAAAATGCAAAACATTTGATCTATTGAGTTGTTAGGTCTTCTGCACATGGGGTTTGAAATTAAACATATCTGAATTCTTGAAATTTCTTTTGTCTGAATTCCTGCTGTTTTCCTTTTCCTCAGGTGTTTTTAGATATTTTTATCCTACTGACAGGCTAAATGCTTGGAATAACTAGATCTAGTTTAATTTGCTGCTTTATTTTAACTGATGTTACTGAATTGTTTGAGAACAGATGCTCAGAAAATATTGAATGAAATTTTACTATTTACTGTGAGACTGACTTTCTGTGGAATGACTGTGGATGTTCTCCCCTTGGAACAGTAGCTTGACAGTAGCTGTCTTTACACAAGTCCAAACAGTGACATCTGACAAATATTGATGTGACAGTCAGGCTGGAAGTAAGAGGTAAAGTTCTGTGTCCTCTTCTTACCTTTTCCCCACCTGTTCCAGACTTGGCTCCAGAATTGCAGGGTGGTATCGTCTCTCCCAGCGTTCCCACTAACCAAATTGAGGCATACTGTGCATCTGTCACCGGAGATACACCTTGACTTTACTCAAAAACCGAGGAGCGCCACTCTGTCATCCTCAGCACACGGCTTGAACCACCTTTGGGCTTCTTCATCCTTTTCTTAATTCTAGTCAGTGCAGACGATTTGCAGTTGTGACCCTGACGGATCACACCAGAACCTGGGGGCCCTGCTGCGGCCACACACTCTGTCTGACTTGCAAAGCGGGTGCAAGCTTTTAAGAGCTTTAAGAGAGCTATCCAAACGACAATTCAGGTTCTTGTATCTCCATCCTCGAGGCAGTCGTTTCAGCTGGTCTTCTTACTTTCAGTCCTTTGCTCTATCCTTTTTAAGTCCTAAAACCAGTAAATGTCCCCAAACTGCTCCCTCTATCATTCTTTTGCAATCTGATCTAGTTGCATTGCTGTTCCCGTTCCCCTCTCTTTCTCTCTCTCTTCCTGCTTCGTGTGGTATCACAGCCGCCCTCCTCTTTCTCTCCCTCCCTCTCTTTTCTCCTCCCCTCCTCTATTTTCCTCCCTATCTTGGTGTCTCACCCTCCCTCCTACATCATGGCACTACCAGTTGACAGCAACTTGATGCACAGACTCATCATTCAGAAAACACAAGCAGACCATCAGAGCACCATCATGTTTAGTGAAAAGTAGGTGAAGCATCATCGTGAAGAATAGAAGCTTATTATGTCGATGCCACGCACAAAAAAGGACAATTGAGTCATTGTTTTCACTGGTGCATGTTGTGAGCTTACAGTGCCTTGCAAAAGTCTTCACACCCATTGAACTTTTTCAAATTCACATTGCAACCTCACACTTCAGTACATAATAAATAGATTTTATGTTAAAGATCAACATACTGTGGTGTATGATTGTGAAAATGTTATTTTAATAAGTGCAAAACTGAAAAGTGTTTTGTGTATTTGTATTCAGTTCTCCTTTACTCTTGTACCACTAAATAAAGTCACCTATTTACTCATTAGTACAATTGCACATGGTTTTCGAAATTCCCGGTTTCTACAAATAAAGTGACTTCCAGAGGAAACAGTTGGACTGGATTTTATTTATGAACTTGCTAGAGGATGTTAACGAGCTACACGACTGACTGGTCCATAACACGTTGTAAGGAGGATTCAGAGTTTGGACTGTTTTAACATTATCTAATGCCAGTAAAGCCCTAAAAACTGCTTAGGTTTGTGTGTTTTCAAACAAAATAGATATGTGGTAAAAATCTCATTGGGGAATAATTGGGCAGTAAAGGCTTGATCAGTCTACATGTTTTAAATGTTGAACTTGAGATGATATAATGCAGCCAAGACTCAAAAATGTAAATTCTTTTTTTTAAAACAAAGCCCCTACTTCAACAGACAAAGTCACGGTGAAAAAGTGATAATAATGCTTCTCAAGACAGACTTCAGAGTGGTAAGAAAAATTGCGGCCTTTCATCTCAGAACCCCCAGATAATATTCTATAGACTTTATCGAGAAAGTACTTTAGTCTAAGTCTTGTTAGATTTTGTGTTCCGTAGATTTTTATTCACTTTTTTCACTTTGCTCCTTCTTGTTTATTGTTCGGGTTTGGGGTCATTGCTGCATTTCGTTGGTACGTGGAAGCCAACAATAGGATGAAAACAGCTAGAATGCATATGACGTTTGTAAAAGCTACCACCCCTGATGGCGGTCGGACGCCTCTGGGCCCTGTCCGGTCCTTCAACCCCAGAGAAGTGATCACACATTGAATAGCTTCTTTTGTATGAAACAACTCTTGTTACAGAAACTATACTTTAACACGTTTAATCTAAACACGCCAGAGAAATTGTACAGATCAGTACCGAGGCTCTCATGGGAAAAAGCGATAAGTCAGAGTGAGCCCAGAATGCTGGTCACATGAGTCTTTATAGAAACTAAGTACTGCCCACAAGCGTGTGCACTCCTCCTGCTGCCGTCAGTAGAAACTGGTCACCTCTCAGGTATTATCTGCCCGACTGTGATATGGCAGTCCAGGTTTATCCAAGTTTATATGGTGCCCCAAGATAATTGACCATTTCCTTTATCAGTTCCATTGTCCATATCTATGTAAGCCACATCTGTGACATTTTTCCCAATAACTGCTTTCAACAGCTCCAACAACCTGTAGCTTCCAGTAATATCTATCACACAGAAGTGGGTAGTAACTAGTTACATTTATGCAGTTACATTTACTTGAGTAACTTTTTGAACAAAATTTACTTTTAGGAGTAGTTTTACTGCACAGTACTTTTAAATTTTAATTTGAGTCATTTTATTGCTAAAGCATATCTACTCTTACTTCAGTAATATTTCTGACTACTTTACCTACTGCGAGTACCTTCATGAATAAAGAACATACTTGTTTAAACCACTGAGCTGTATAATACACTGGAGTGCTGATTTTGCCGAAAAACTGAAGCCACTGGCCGCCATCTTGCTACTCCCTACTCTCACAGAATCCCACAGGATTTGGTTGCAACAACAAGCAGTTTTCTGGCTGAGTGAAAACGTTTCACAGGTAATTCTACAGTCAGTGGATGTACTAACACTATCAACTTCTAGGAAATTAGGTGCTGAAATATTTTACATGTTATTCATATTAAATATACATATATGTATATATAAGTATGTGTATATGTATATATGTGTATATATGTATACACATATGTAAATATATGTTGTTGTACATTGTTATTTATATATTTATAAATGTTAAACATATATATTTAAATGAATAAAATGCAAAATATTTCAGCACATGACTTTCTCAGTACTTCATATTTTTAGAACATAACATAAAACTATATGGCATTTGACATTTTAAAAGTTTTAAGCCCCCCCTGAACATGAGAAAATCCTCGTTATTCGATGCTGTAGCGCACATATTCCCTAGTTACTGGGGGGAAATAGGGAGTACCAATATGGCGGCTGGTGGCTTCAAAGCGACTCGTTCAAACAGACGGTGATTAGCACTCCAGTGTATAATATAGCTCAGTGGTTTAAACCAAAAATGTCCCAGAGAAACAAAAACCTAGAGTTTATGTCAAAGTGAGACTTCTTATTTGTACACAAGCTTTGTTATTTTAATGTTATTTTCTATCTGCTCTGCCCATTGAGGCATTTGGAGGTCAAATGAACACACAGTGAACAGTATATATTGTCATTGGAAGTACTTTGCACTGTTATAACATACTGTATATACATTAACTGCTATAAGTATTGTTTTCAAGTTTAATATTGAAACAATGATTTAGAAAAGTTTCTTCTGCCGGCATTTTTTATTTTGCATATATGTTAATCTTTGTATATTTTAAATTTTTTTCTTTAAAACATAGGAATTTCAAAATAATTACATAATTTTTGAATATTAAACTATCAGCTGTTATGATCAGGTACTCAGTTTTGAGTAGCCTTCTTACTGAATACATGTTTACTCTTACTTGAGTAATATCTTGTCTGACTACTTTTTACTTTTACTTGAGTAAAAATATGTTGAAGTAGTGCTACTCTTACTTGAGTAGAATCTTTTGATACTCTACACTGCTTACACATTAATAAATCCAAGATGGGAAGTTGAAGGTTTCCCATTGATAATAACCTTAAAATCCAATATGGCTGCCTTGCCCAAAACAAGGGGAGATAGTTACAGACAAAAACAATTTGTTTGCGCTTTTGTCATGTTATATATATATATATATATATATATATATATATATATATATATATATATATATATATATATATATATATATATATATATCAGACACAAAAATGGTACTATAAATCCTTTGCTAATGATCATATAGATGCAATTTTTGAAGGCTTAAAACACAAATGAATTATGTTATTGGTTTTAGAAGTTATTTATTTATTTATTGAGCAACAGATTTTTTTTTTTTTACAGTTTACAAATAGCCAACAAAATATTTTCAATGATGCCCAAAAGGAGTAGGCAGAAGCAATAATTTGTCAAAGTTCATTAGTGACTGAGCAAAACAACTGGCCAATTCCAACTAGAACACAGAAGATGTTCACTCTCCAGCTGGACAATGACCCTACAAATACAGCCAGATGGCCATTCTAATGGCTCAGAATGGTCCAGTTACAGATCAAACTTCTTGTTGAGAATCTGTGACAAGACTTGCAATTTCTTGGTTAGAAATTTCAGTATCTAGAAAATGCATTAATGGTAGACATAACCCAGCAGATGCAGCTGTAATAGTAGCAAAACATTAAAGGGGACACAACATGCTTTTCAGTTGTTCTTTTTCCACATTGAAATCATTCAGCTGTGGTCTATATAAAGTAGAACTGCAATGCTTTGGCCTGAATTCCTTGTTAATTTACCCCAAAGTCCCCCTTTTTTACCCCTGTTCTGAGCTGTGTCTGAGAGCAGCTCAGTTTCGTTCTTTGTTTTTAAATCTAAATGAGGCACTCCCCCGCCCCGATCGCAGAGCGTTCTACTCAACCCAGTTCTGCCATTTTTGTAGCATGCTGGGGGACGGTGTAATGAACAACAATAGATGACTTATCTGCTTCTAGCCCTGGCATCCTTCACGTTGGACCACAAATTCACTCTGAGAAAAAAAAAAAGGTGGATTTGTAGAATTATTACGTCGCACCTCCATGACATTGATTAGCAGTTCTGCAGCAAATACTGTCACATTATTGTTCAAAAGATTCAATAGAAAACACAAAGCCGAATTGCCCAAAAAATATGACCCAAAAAGAACATAAAGATGTCTACACAGCTCCTGGACAGACTACCTGCAAATTTTCTGCATTCCTAGAGAATCCAAGTGCACAACAAAATAGATTTTGCATGATATTTTTCTCTTAAAGGGAATGAATCAGTGATGATAAATACCAATGAATGCCACTCATTTCAGATTTTTACTGTAAACGATCTTTGAAAGCAATGTAAATTTTTTCACTATTATGCACTATTTGGCATTGCTCTGTCACATAAAGTCCCAACAACATACATTGAGGTTTGTGGCTGTAACATGGTAACACATGGGGGAAAAAAATCAAACGGTATGACACTGTACATGAAGCTTTAGTATTCTAGTTGTATTCTTTGGATTAAGTGCAGGTACTCAAGAAAGTTGGTCTCCTGAATTAATCTTTGGACATTTGTTTCTCTAAAGCTTTTTTTATGTATCGCATTGTCCGTGTCCTAATGAAAAATAGATCTCCTGTTTATATGAAATAACATTATGTTAAGCAAGTTTTAAATAAAATGTTTTCGGTTGTGTGACTGCACTCGAGTTTACAGTATGTTCTACATCCACTTAACACATCATTAACCCTCATACAAAGTTAATGAAGGTTAGTCTGTCGCATCAGAGCAAAAAACGGCTGTGTCTTTGTCGTGGAAGGTGAGATCATTAACTGTTGCACAGCTGCAGCACGGCCGGGTTGAGTCTTCTTGTGTCTCTTTGACCTGTGATAGCTCGTTACTCTAATGGCAGACTGTGTGGGCTCGGAGCACCATGCTGCTGCATCTCATTGCAGATTGATGCCTTTCACACTTGTCAACATCAACTAATCCACCAAATTTGACCTTATGATGTGTGCGCATGTGCACGTTAATCTGACAGTGTGACAGTCCCTCCATGCCAGGGCTCCTGTGTTTGACGAAATGGAGCTATTAGTGTGCTGCCAATCACTGTTAGTTAGCTCTGTTTTGCATAGTTTTACTTGATGGATAACAAATAACTCCTCAGAAAGAGGTGTGTTCACAACATAAGCAACGCTTGATGTGACATTGAGACGGCAACATCCTTTTGGTGTCCCTGGGTTTTGCTGCTGGTTGTGTTTTTTTTGGAGAACAGGCTGTGGCTCTTTCTCAGTCCCCAGCACTGTCGAGTACTTCCCTGCTTCCCTTGACAGACTAAGTGTGACATTATCCTCAGAGCTTAGAGCCCGCTTCTCTTTTCTCACATCCTTTCAGTGATCTAGTCATCAGTCAAATGCAGAAAGAGATGACAATTAGTAAGGGAGGGGGCTGGAAGAGTGAGAAGTTTCTAAATACAGCCATACTGGCTCAGCCCCAGCTTTATCACTAATGATTCATCAGTGCAGAAACCCTCTCGCCTTTTTTTTCTCTCTTTCTCTTTCTGTGCTCCTTTTCTTTTTCTCGTCCAGGCTCTGATTTCAGAGTTGTGAGAGTGATTTGCAATAGCTTGTGTGCGATCATCATCGGACCATTGTGTTTGGCTGAGGGACGTCAACTAATGGAGCTCAAAGCGTCCTTTTCAGGCGTCTCTTGGTCTGTGTCGGCAACAGGTACCATACTGGCTCCCGCATAATGCAAGACTTCAGTGCAGCGAGCTTTGGCTGCTTTGAGTGGATCACAAGGTTCACACTTTGCATTCAGAGTGTAAACCCTGTTGTGTAACAGCAACATAATCACAGGTGGCTGCTCAGATATCCTTTGCATGTCTGTGTCTAAATGAGAGGGCTTTGCCTCCCAGGGACACTGTTAAGTGGGATTCACTGCTGCTTCCATGGCTACAGTTATAACAGATTTTCACTATTTTCAGACCAATAAGAGCTGGCAGAGATATGGGAAAGGAGGAGACAGAAGAAAAAGGCTGCACTTGTACGCTCTAATTATCACTGTCTAATAAATTATTTTTTCCTCCCCAGTCAGGGTACTTTTTATTTTGACACTTGTTGAATTGAAATACTTCTTCTGTTACTTTTTTTAATTCAATTCAATTCAATTTTATTTATATAGTGGCAATTCACCACAGATGTCATATCAGGGCACTTTATAAAGTCAATTCAATCAAATCAAAGGAAACCCAGCAGAATGCATTGACCAGTGATGGTCAGCATTTACCATCACTGGTCAGATCAGGAAGGGAACCAGAGAAAATTTCGGAGTTCGACATTATTTCAGCACAATTACACACCGAAGCAACACTAAATTTAGTGACCTCTGATTGATGTAACCGGGTGTCATTACCACCAGCAGGAATAGCAGTCTTATTGTATTTACACTTATCCTTAGCCATCAGTTTCAGGTAGGACTTAATGTTGCCCATTCTAGACCCTGCCAAACATTTGACTATGGTCCTCGCTTCTAAAGCTAAAAAAATGCAGCATTTATTACGTGCACTGTAATCACTAAAGGTGGCAGACCGAACATCAGACAAAGACAACAGGAGAGATGGGGAGACTTAGCCAAAGACAGAGAGGCAAGTAATTTAGCCATAACGGGGGTAAAGCTAGGCAAGGCTAGCGACCTCTTACTGAGCCAAGAAAAAAAAAAATTGTGTGAAACATGAAATTCCCAGGCATGAAGTGCAGCAACAGAAAATGTGTTTTAAACGTGCTTCTATGTTAGAAACAGAGATCTGTAACAGCAAAGAGCATTAGGATTTAATTCAGAGTCTGGAACACCAAACCACAATCCACACATTGCAACAGAACACAGGAAGTGATGCAATATCCTTTATCCAATGGCAGGTTTCCAAACCTACTTTTTTGTATCATTTAATGCACTTTGACTTTGTATTAATCCAATTATAAAAACAAGTGCTTACATTTTACATAAAGATACAAAGATCTTTCTGAAAAACAATAATAGGAACCACAGGCGACATCATGTTAAAATAGTGCCTGAGTGGAGAAACTGAATCAGGAGACGATTCTGCGTTTGTGTGGGGACTATACTCCTGCCAGTTGTGCGCGGCAAGGTGTAATTTGCATTAATCAGAAGGGTCCTAAGAATAAACTTTTCATAATCTCTCTGGTGATAGTGACTGTGGCATTTCATTTTTTACAAAGGAACTCGCCTAGGGGAGACACTGCATGGGAGCTCTGTTGACTTATTGCTGCTGACAGCTCAATCTCTCTCCATCATAATCAAGAACTATCAAATAAAGGGTTTTGCCAAACAAAGGAGATTATACGCTATTACTAATTTATGCAACTGTATTTATATGGCGCTTTGAAATAATATATGCCCCCGAACAAATTTATTTAGTTTTATCTCTTTTTTTCAATGTTGGGTGTGATGGCATACAAAAATCCCAGGTTTTAGGGCAGTATAACACCTGTTTTTACTTTGGTATGAATCAGTTGAGGAGTTTGTTAACTGTTGACTTGCAGTGGTTCAGTTTTCTTTTCACCAAAAACCACACAAGAACATCCAGCCTGTCAAATGGGTCTAGGTGCAAGGACCAAATGCAAATACAGCAAGCAGATGTGATGTTCCAAGCTAATTGAAAACATAGAAAATATTTCAGATAAAATTATCTGAAATGGTATACCGAACAGATTTTAAGAGGACGTTTTGAAATTTGCATTGGGCTGTATGTTTTAAGAATGAGAAGCTGAGCCTTTGGTTGTGTACCCTACCGCATCCCACAATGCAACGCAAACCTGGCTACAGGTAGGAGTGGTATTTTGACCACCTCCTCCATACAGTCTTCATACGGTTTTTTGGTCTGCACCTTAGTGCGATTGCTGTGTTCTGTTCACATCTACACAAATCTGATTCATTTCTTAACGGACTAAGCACTTCGGCAACTCAGCGATAAAAAAGAAGAATATATATATATATATATATATATATATATATATATATATATATATATATATATATATATATATATAAATTCCCATCATAAGTATATGGGCTTACTGGTGCCACCGTTATCCATTCTGACATCAGCTGATATTTTCTCCAGAGCAAAAAATCATATTCACTTCTTTATAATTAAGATAAAACATTTTCTGAGTTAGATTTGCTGTTTGATTTATTTTCCTTTCCTCTCTGATCTTTCATCTGAGCAACCAATTGTGTAGAGGATCTCCAGAGCGATGGTTTCCCACCCTTCTTTTACCCAAGCTTGTCATCAAGAACCCCAATTACATAATCTACTGAAGTGCCTATTTGATCGAACCTCATTCCGTTTCAGCAAGGATTAGGAATGTGATATTACTGTACTCCCACTGGCTGAAACAGTTGTGAAAAGGCCTTCTTGTTTTTATGTCTAGCTGGTGTTTTTTTACTGTGACAACAAACCAGTGAATTGTAGCACCCTCTGGCACCAAAAAAATAATTAAAATATGTTTTAAACCTGGACAATTGGAAATAGACAAGTTTAAAAGGGAAAAAAGAGGGACCAGCGGGACTGGCGTGAGTTGAGGCGTTTCGCAGACTGAAGATATGACAGGTTCTAGTGATCAGTCCAAACCCACACTGGGTGTTCCTCTCATTCCAGCCAGTGTCTCCACCTTTTAAACCAAGTTTTATGGCCAGCAGTTCTGTCACCCACATCATAATTGCACTCTACCAGGGTCAGCCTGTTGCGAAAGAAGGCACACGGGTGCAGTTTTTCATCCTGCCTGCAACAGGACCACTCTGACCGCTGTGTCAGAGGCATCCACCTCCATGGTGAATTGACTCAGAGGACCAGGCTGTACCAGGACGAGTGCTTGGGAAAAGCTTGTCTTCAACTTCTGAAATGCTTGGTTTGCTTCCAAGGTCCAGGTGAAGGCTCTCTTGGAGGAGATCAGAGCAGTGTGAGGTGCTACTATTTCACTGTAATTTCTGATGTACCGTCTGAAAAAAAATTGTTACAGGGAATCTTTGAAACTGTTTGCGAGAGTCTGGAATGGGCCAATCTAGCACCACTTTAATTTTCTCCTGATCTGCTCAAGCCTGATGGAACTCACATTTTTCAGCTTTAACACAGAGTGGGTTTTCCAGGCTTTGGAGTACAAGGCGTACATATTTTTAATGATCGAAGAGGGTCTTGGAGAATATGAGAATGTCATATAAATAGACAAAGACAAAAAAGTTAAGCAAGTATTGACGGACGTCATTCACTCGTGCATGAAATAGGCCTGGAGCATTAGTGAGACCAAAAGGTATGACCAAATATTCAAAATGGCCAAGATAAGTCTTGAAAGCTGTAGACGGTAGGCGTTGCGGAGGTCTAGCCTAGTAAAGATGGCGCCACCATAAACAGGTTTTAATTGGAGATGAAAGGAGTGGTAGAGGGTATTTATTCTGTACAGTGATTTGGTTTAATGTCTGGGTCGAATGGGACAGTTTGCTTGCTCACCACAATACATACACACGTTAGCCTGGATCCTGTGTTATGTTCCTCGGGAGTTAACCTAGTGCGCTCCCATCTGCATGGGGTCTGGTTCAGCTGAATCAATTCTGGGAGGAGTAACCATGTGAGTGGAGAAAGCTTAGGTTCGTCAGCATTGAAAATCCGAAATTTTATTATGCCTGGAACCGCTCTGTCAAATTTACCTTCCTTCTCTCATACGGTTATCCAGTGGAGTAGCCAAGATTACTAACTCTTCCAGAGTGAATTTCTGAGGGCCAGTTCATCCTTACGGTATTCATTTATAGCAGAAAAGAATTCACTCTTAAGTGCATTGGAGTTCCAACCACAACACTCCCCCAGAGTGCGGAAATCAATAGCAAAGTCTGCTACCTGCTAATGACCTTGTATTAGGTTGAAAATACCACTAAATAGTTCAACTTCTTCAGATTCTTGATCTGAATAGGTGGTTTGAAGCTCAGTAATAAATTTGTCAAGGCAATTAAAGTGAGGAACTCTGTTGAATCTCACTTGGGCCCACTTTAGTGCTCTTCCTAAAAAAACTGATCATGTAGGCTATTTTGTAATCATCTTTGGAGAAAGGGACTGTTGAGTTGCTAAAAAAATCATTATGCTACCAACTATGCAACCCAAGTTTGGCTTTCAGGTGTTCTTTTTCTAAAACATTTTAGTATGAAAATTACAAAAAAAAAAAAGAAAAAAGATGATTAGAAAAGAAAAAAAGAAGATATCAGTAAGGGAGCAAATGATTTTTGATTGCAAGGAATAGATGTAGAAGAGGTCTTTCAGAACACCTTCAAGAATAACTCCAGAGCTCAGCTGTGGGTGGAAATGAATTGGCATATCATTTGAATGTGGATTTAGCTGCTGAGTCATAATCCATACCATGATAAATCTATGAATGTTTGAAATGTACTGTTTTCAGGAACACACAAAACGGTTTTATAAACGATTAATAATTGTTAAAGTGAGAACTTGATTCATAAATGATTTATCGTCGACACGTATGTTAAGATGCCATTCAGTGGTTAGTAATCTACTGTATGTCACTCACCTTGCTTTATCATTTATTAGTGGATGCTAAGGCTAACGTATAATAAATGTAAGGATCCAACCATCCAAGCATCCATCCATCCATCCATCCATCCATCCATCCATCCATCCTATTTTCAGATCTTCTTATAGTTATTTACATGATAACTTCTTGAGCCTAAAGACTTGTCTGTGTAGGTCCTACTTTATTTTAGAAGATGGAACAGGTTTTTATGGACCTTAAATGATCTCTCCTTTTCTACTGTGGTGGTAGAGGACACTGGCATATGTGTATGTCACCTTGCTAAATTGTTCATGCTCCTTAAACATTTTGAATTTTCTCACGTTGTCACCACAGAATTTTCTTTAACAGACCAACACAAAGTATTACATAATTGTGAGGTGGGAAGGATATGAGACGGGAATTTCCAAATGTTTTAATTTTATTTTGTAGAACCACCTTATCCATTTTGGGTTGCGTTGAGTTTTAGTTGCTCAATCCCAATTAGTTTTGATTTGGACTGGGCCATTGTAACACATGATTATATTTTCATTTAAACTAACTGCTCTGGCTTTATATTTATAGCTGTCCTGCTGGAAAAATGAACCTCCTCTGCTGTCCCATGTCTTTTGCAACCTCTAAAAGGTTTTCTTCCTGGATTGTTTTGGATTTAGCACAGGTCATCTTTTGATCGACGTGCAGTGTAAGTATTTGTTGCCTCACCAAGCAGTTAGCATGTGGACTAAAAACGTCCAAGTCTGGTTTCATCTCAGCAGAGGGTGTTTGCCCAACACCTTAATGACCATTTACATGGACGGCCATATTTTGGTCACTTTAGTGAGATGATCTTTCCATTTTGGGGTGATGGCTTATAGAATCCTTTGTAAGTTTTTCAAAGCTTTGTATTTTATTAATGTTTTCTCTAACAAACCTCTGAAAACCTCAGCTTTAGCTGTACTGAAAGGAAATGTTCAGAACTTTGTTTGTAAATTTTTTTTTGAAAAACCATTTATCATTTTCCTTTGGCATTATTCACAACTTTGCACTGCTCCATCAGATAAAATTCCAACCAGGTAGCCTGATGTTTGTGGTTTTACCCTGACAACATGTGAAATGAAATTAATTTTGGATGGCACTGTATGGGACACTAACATGGGGCCTGTTTGATAAGCAACACCTTTGTTTTACTCTGAGGTGTCTTTAAAGCTGAAATGACAAGCGTCTCACAGGCCTGAGTCTGAAAGCCTTAACTTTCATAAGAGTTTCATCAGGTGTGGTGTAACAAAACACTCAGATGACTGTATCAATGTGTTTGTCCACACCTCTGCAACGTGCAGAGAAAAACTCCTGTCTGCCTTTTCACTGAGCACCAAAGAATGAAACATTAATCGGCTTAGTATCCAGTGTCTTCCTCTGGGGACTTTGACCTCTGTCAGTATATTAACTTAAGCAATGATGAATTAATCAGGAATATCGATATACCAGTCATTTTTTAATTCCTTAATTAAATGTTTATCATATTTATCTGAGATGTGCAAGTATTTCCATTGCATGATCAAGTCTTTCTGGATTTGCTTCGTCAGTTGGATTCATTTTTCTGGTCTCACCTGAACTCTGATCTGAAGGTGTGTTCATGTGAGCTGGATTTATATTACAGCTATTTGTAACATGAAACTAGACAATGGGACCAAGTTGGACATGGAAGCATCAAGCCTACTTTATACTGTAGATATTGTACAGCTGAGTGACTAAATAAGAGGAAAAACAATATAATGGTTTTATAACCTATTAACTCCAATTTTATTTAGTTTTCCTCGGGTGGCGGCAGTGAATTTAAACGACTCCTTTTTAAAAAGAAGAAACCACCACAAGAACCTGACTCTGCATAAGTGACCATCTGATCGAAATAAGAAAGAGAGTACACAATGGTACTATAGTCAATGACAGCAACGGCTTTGGCACTGATTCCTTTCAATAAAGAGACAGGGCTACGTTCTCAAGGAAGGAATGACAGATAACTCACGAGGGCTATTTCCACTTTGGTTTGGCATATGTTCTTTCTCTGACCATAACCAGGCTAGCCAGGTTATTTTTTGGATGAGTTTCCACTGCTGGCTCTGAAGGTTAATGTAGATTAATCTCCCAATGTCAGGATCCAGGTTCCTCCACCTGCATTGTTTCTGGGGGTAAAGTTGTTTCATACTGGTTAGACTTTAAAATGTAAGAAAATGTGTACATAGATGGGATTTTATTTCAACTATCAAATTTGTCAGAAGAATGACAAGATATGAACATGGAAGTCAAAGTAACATGTCTGACAGGTTTAGAAAGCTTTATTAGCCATATTTGGCCGGGTTAAAATTAATTTAGGATTAACTATTGTTTTATTTAAGTTAACAGAAAATATACCTAAGTAAGAAATGAATGAAATGAAATGGTGGGATATTCAACGAGTTATTAATTTTTATCAAGGATCTTGGTCTATGATTCACAGTAGATGTTGGCATAGACACACAGACTGGGGCCTCGTCTGCTGAAATTTTAGCACCCATTTATCGACACATGATTTATACTGATTTTGCATATCCTACTCTCAGTCTCCTAAATGAACATGCAGTTACAGTATATGACTGTCCGTCAAATAAACTGCAACCCGTATACAGCTGTACTGACATGTAGCGGTCTTCAGAGACAAGACTGAATTAGCTGGTAGGGATTTAAAGAACTCTCAAAAGAAGTTGAAGTCAGCCCTTCCACTGAAAATAATATGAAAGAGGGAGCCGTTCAAAGCAGCCCATGTTGGCAGTTGCGATACAATTACCGAAATGGAATCAAAATTACATTCATGCTATAGTAAATTTACTGTGAAACTGTAATCAATTTACACTGAAACAAAGAAATTACAGTAAAACAAATTGAATTACGGTCGGTTTCTGTTGAAATTATAATAACTGGTTGGGAGCTGTGCTGCCAGCACTGTTTTTTGTTACAGTGCAGGTCTGGCTGTCCAGACAAGGCTGACCTGAAAGCAGACCATAGAATAATAAGAGAAGTCGCCTAAACCCTTAAAATATTGCCATTGTTAATGTAAAAGTGCGATGCTATGAGAGAAAAGAAGAGGCAGCTGAAGTTTAACTTTGATGGGAGGTGTGCAAAGAGTAAAACTCTGCTCTTGAAGAAAAACATAAAACCCAGATTACAGTTTGTCAGAGACAATGCAGACCCGAACTTTTGGAATAACGTTCTTAGGACAGATAATTCAATTTATTATTAGGACAACATTAGCTTCTGCTTAGCTTATAATGTGAAAGCTGATTCCCATTTTAAAAATCCTGATCATTCCCTTTAAGATGTGAGCAGACTAACATATGTGTTCCCTCTTGTCCCTCTTCTTCTAGCCTTGATAGTGGAGCAGCTGGGAGGGAACAGTTTGTATGCCTTTGACTTAGTTTCTAATAATGTGACCAATCACCAAAGTGTTAACATGATTTCAGTCAAAATTATAAAAAAAAAGGGCAGATAACAAGACCACATGGTGTCATTTTCCAGAAGGACATAAAGTAAAATGAACATGACGTCCTTATCCAGAACTCTTAACCAACTAAAAAAAAAAAAAAAAAAAAACATAATTAAAGTCACTGTGTGTTTTCACAAGACTTTGTCTGTAAAATGCTCCATGTGCTCACTTTCAGATCGGGCTGTGTGGGCGGGCTTTCATCTGTGTTCGAACTTGTCTCCTTGTTCTGAGATTCTTTTACAATCACATTTGCATCCACACAGGAGAACGTGTGCATGCACAGCTATTTGCAGCAGGTCTAGCTCCCAGGGAACCCATCCTCCATCTGTCGGTTTCACACAGCTGAGTCCAGCCAAGCCCTAATTTTACCCTAAATTTACCAGCAGCTGACCCTTTTTTTCTTGGTGGCATCATGGACCGCATGCATCCCTAATACTGTCTCCTTGATCTCTCGCTCATTCTCTCTGCTTTCTCCTTTTTCTGACCAACACACACTCACACCCATAAACATCTATCTTTACTCTCCATATGCTCTTTCACACACTAAAGCACACTTTCACACCTCTGCTCTATGTACTGGAACTGGAATAGACACAGACATGATACATTTATACTAAATAGAAAAGAGCTTTTGGAAATCAGAAATACCACTAGATGATGGAAAAGTCAGGCATCATTTTCCCTGTGAGTTGATTCTTGGCATATGAGAAGCTAAAAATTAGGCCCCCAGCCATGGCGAAATTAATTAATTAGTGTTGCATATGGTGTGTTTTTTCTAAGCGTATGGCGAAATACTGCGTGCCCCTTTAGCTTGGGGCCGTTTGGACCAAGCAGACTTGCCAATCATAAGACTGGGCTGAGAGGAGCTGGTTTACATAATATGGCCCTTTTCCATTAGTACCTAGTAGGATCTACTCGACTCGGCTATTCTCGACCCTTCGCGGTTTGGGTCATCTTCCTTTACAATTGAGTACCTCCTGAATGTAAGTGGGGTCGTCATAGCAAGGTAGGTTGAAAAGTAACGCAATGTGATTTGCGAACAATGGAGGACATGAAAAACGTGCTGTTCAGTCTATAGCTTTTTTTTTTTTTTTTTTTAAATCAAACTCAAAGTAAAAGTGAAGAGAATAAAAGGCAGAGAAATAAAACACTATGGACATATACAGGAGACAGTGTTGCCAAGTTGCCAGATTGGGCAATTGGGCTGCTTTTCACATTTGGTGGGTCCTTGGGAAGTAGTCTTAGGACAACTTTATCAAAATGGTTGTAATTGTGAGGCAAAAACATAAAAGACTTGTATGTTGTAATAAAACGCAGTTTCCTTGCACATGTGCTACTAGTTAATTTATTTTAAAATGTCTGGAATCTGTCAAGCCTGGCCTCATGCTTTGATCTCCTGCTGTCCTTTCTGAGCTCCAGAGTGCCTCCTCACCTTACCTCTGTTGTACGTATTATCTGTCCCCGAAGCGGGATAACAAACTTGGATCCTGGACAGACAGAAGTACCGCAGGAAGTGACCGTGATCCACCCCAGACAATAGGCAAGTGCATAGAAGCTCCTACTACGTGATGATGGGATGAAGCAAGTGGAGCGTTGCCCCCGTTGGCCACACGAATTGCCGGTGAAATGTCAAGCAAGCGACAGCATGCAAATCAGGTGAAAAATTTGCTAGAATCGTGTTCGGTGTGAATGCGCCATTATAACTCATGTTTGAAGGCTTTTTTGCGTTGTGACAATATGATCGGGAAAGTGATCTTTGTGTGCAGCTTGTTTGGTTGCCTTTTTGCACATTTTGGGGAGACATGAGTATGAATTAGTGCTGTTGTTTGCTAATCGCGTGTTGCTTATTGTGTGAAATGTAATAATTCTACACGTTTAACATGATTTCATGACAGGTTGAGATGTGGGCTGTTTTTTTAGTTGGGCAGGTTTTCCATTGTGTTTGGGCTGTAAACTTTTTCAGACCTGGTAACCCTGACAGGAGAGTGTGTAAAGCCATAGGGCGTTATCACTCTGAAGCATAGGAGCCAGACAACATGTGAGGGTAAGCTTATGGTACCTAATGCTAGCTTGTTATAGTGGTCATATACACAAAAAGCCCAGCTTACAATGGTAAGCTTAAAGGTTTTAGCTTTAAGGTTGAAATATTAGTTCTTGTAATATGCATGCAGTGTGTTTCACATGGCAGTCTTGTAGACTGCCAATCTGTGTGTTTCTCTGTCTGAGCTTCCCACTGGTTGGACATTATTGTTTATGATTTTACGAACATCCAGTGGTTGCATAACTTCAGGATTTCTGAACCAATGTTTAGCTTCCCGCTCTTGAGTGACAAGATATGACTTTTAGTGAATCTGTGCCCTTAAGGAATAGAAGCATCGTTGCACTGTGGAAGCTAGCTATTTGCTATTTTTGCTAATACCTACTTGCAAACTTTTTAATAATTTCAGGAATGTTTGTCTGACACAATAATGCAGTTGCACAATATTTCACATTGTTCTAGAAACTGACTGCTACTTATCTTTTTGACTAGAACATCAGTTGACTTGGACATCGCAGTTTTTGCTAATGATTGTTTGCACAGTTTTTAACTTCTCAAGGATTCATGCAATTGCACAGTAATTCACAGAAATTTACATTAAACTGTAAAGTGAGTGCTGTCTGTCTTTTTTGACTTGAACATTAAAAATCTTATCAGATGCTAAGGCCTGTTTGCACACATTTTAGCTTCTCAGGATATCGGTGTCATGATTTGCAGAGGAAGACCAAAGACCAAAGCAACGAGGCGAAGTCAGGCGCATGGCAAAAATTATACTATTTAATGGAGGCAACTGACTAACTTAAGACACAAGGGAACCAAACAGGAGCTTGAAAACAGGACGACGCGACAACGGGGGAACAAACACATGGAACTCAAATACAGGGAGGAAATCATCATGCAACATGGGTGAGTCCGATTAACTAATTAACCTCCAAAGTTGGAAAAATACTACAAGCCATTGCCACTAAAGGAGGCAGAGGAATAGCTAAACATCTGACATAGAGAGCAAGATAAAGGAGGAGACTCGGACAAAGAGGGAAAAAAACAACAGGAGAGAGAACAGAAAGCTATAGTAGTCCTAAAGCTAATACTAAGCTAGTTACCCCTTACCATGCCAAGAAAAAACGTGTGAAACAAAAAGGGTTCCCACACGTAAAGTGCAGCAACAGAAAATAGGTGTTTTAACATGCTGTCATGATTTGTCACAACAAACCCAAACACACACACCACACACAGAGCTTAGTTCTGAGAGGTTGGATGAATAGTGGAGGATGAGCACCAGCGTCTATTACCGGGATGGAACAGGTGGATGGTTAAGACAAGAGCGGGCAGACGGCAAGGAGGCTGAAGGACCTCAGGAGAGAGAGCTGCGGGTGCTGTGCTGTGGAGCCAGGCATACGCTGGGAGCCAGGAAACCTCCAAGGGCCACGAAGAGGGCGCTGGGATCCGGGAAGGGCCAGCAGCACAGCAGAGAGAGTACTTGAAGTGCTGGAGTAGCAGCAGAACCAGCAGCACAGCAGAGAGAGTACTTGCAGGCGACAGACAGGCGTACACGTAGGGTACCCCGACAGGCAGACGTAGGAAACTCTGTCAGGCAGACACAGGAAAATCTCTGACTGGCATACGTAGGAAACTCTGACCGGCAGATGTGGGAAGCTCTGGCTGGCAGACGAGGTTTGGGCGAAGACGAACCGGCGGGGAAGAGCTGACTGAGGAGGGCTTATATAGGTGGGTTGACAGGTGGAATCACTATGATTACTGATGGCAGGTGGAGGTGATTAGAGTGGAGTGGTGCCGGGCAACATGGGAGGCAGAAAGTGCTGGAACTGTCCATGATGAGACAGGCAAAAACTGAACCCTGACACATGCTTAGTGTTTTAACATGTTAGACTGTCAGAGAAATTTCATTGTAAAAAGAACTCAGATCAAAATCGAGAAATTATGCAATACACCTCTTCTACACTGTTCCACGTACTGAAAAAAAATAACTAAACAAAGAAACGGCTCAAATGAAAGCCGAAATAATGAATTACGAACAGCAATTGAGGTGACACATAATTAAATATATATATAGGTTTGCTGAGTGCACAGCTAATCATTGTCCTGTCAAAAGTTTGTCCCACCAAGGCAGAAGATGTCTGACGCTCCAGATAGCACAGGGCTCTTGGCCACTTCTCTGACTAATAGTCTTGTTTAAGTAGATGGCCATGTCTTAGTTTGCATTTTTGCCATACTCTTTCTATTTTAGGTCTTTAGCTCTGGACTGTACAAATTATGTCATTTTTAACAGCAGTTAATTGCTCAAGATCTTCTTTAGGGATATCAGAGAAAAAAAATGAAGACAACTATATGCCACGTTATTCAGATTTTTTTGTAAAATACTTTGAAACCGTATATAATTTTCCTCTCACGAATTGAGACTAACCGATTATATTCTTTTATTCACACAGCCTAAAAAAAGGTGAACTCCACCCAGCCATGTCATTTCAATATGTATCCATCTAATTTCATAAATCCCTAAATTAAAGTGTGACAGATTCCGGTTTTAAGATGGGTTATGCTTTGCAGTCACTGAAAGCACAGCCACCGCAGTGTCAGCTGTATTCTCTGCTGAGGCTTTACTCTAATTCACTTCATCCGATCCCACCAAAAGGCGCTCAATGGCACCGCTCATCGGATCCAAAGGCCAAACATTTCTGCCTTTGTTCCCTCTGCAGAGATCGGATTTAAAGGGATGGCCTGGAAAGAGGATGATGTTCAGCAACTTTTTTGGATTGTTACTGTATGCACAGGGGAGGTTAAACAGTACATTGTCAATTGTTGGTAGAAATCTGATAGAGAAGCATATGTATTGTGTGCACTCCAGGTGTTATGGTTTTTATTTCCAAATTTGACCTCACTCTCTCTTAATTGGAATAGCAGATTAGAGGGGAGCGATTTACTTCCCTAACTTTGATCTCAACCATGAATTAAATTACTATTAGATTTAAGTCCTGTCAATAACTTAAAAACATCTGTATTATTGTGTCAGTCATTTGCTTTTGGCCCTTCAGTTTTCTTAAATTTGAATAGATTCCAAATCTGGGTTCTACTGAAAAAAATCTGAGTAGTATTTATTACTGTACATTCAACAATACAGTAGTTATCGACAAGGATGCTGAATGCTGTAAGGATTGTCAAATTGTTGCATTCTCCTGGTTTGTAAAGCCTGTAATAATTTATAGCAGCTGTTGTGCAAACAAATCATAAGCTGAAGAATGTGGAAGACTGCTAACCCATACAGATATTAGAATATTCTAAAATCTAGAAGTTTACAGATATTAAGCACTGTTTTTTCTCAAAAACTACATTTAATCATTTTACATCACATTTGTTTACCAGAAGCTGATCATCTCATCATTTCTCAGGACCAGTGGGATTCTCTAGCCATGCCAGATTGTACTGCTTGTTTAACATAGTCGAGTCTCCTTGTTGTTTTAAGAATATTAGTTTAAATTTGAAGTTACCTCATCACCTTTCAGCTTAGATTCGTAAACCTGAAGCTCACCTAAATATCACTGTACGATAGGGTCCCCCAGTGTTCCCTTTCAATTCCGAAATTACCTACGCTGATGGCCGAAGAGTTTAATTTGGCTAAAGTTAAGGGTAATCTTTTAACTCCAAATATTTGGAACTAAAAGATAAATTTGGGGAGTGATGGCCTAGTGGTTAGAGCAACACAGTTGCTCTCTTGGAAAGCTGCTGAGAAAGACCATTAGCCCCAGATTGCTTCCCGGGCGCTGTAAGCTGCCCTCTGCTTCATGAGGGATGAGCTAAATGCAGATGACAAATATTGTTGGAAGTTACAATTGCAATTACAAAAATGATTTCTTCTTTCTTAAATCATCAAAGTACCAGATGAAACATGCAAGAAGTCGTTCAGCAATTACAAGAATGGTTTGATTGCTTTAATTTACAAAAGATTTTCCATTGATTACTGAGTTGGGAAAAATAATGTTCAAGTTATTATTTTATGATAAAATGTAAATAAAAGCAGATAAATATGTACAAATATAACAAGTATATATAATTATTTGTAAAATTTTCTTTGACGTTTTATATGATCTTTTGAGATGCCGGTTTCATTTCCTGTCAAAACCAATCACTTTGTTTCAATGAAAAAATATATTTTCATCCCAATCTGCTTAGGGTATGAATAATTGTGGAGGCAGGAGCCATATTAGTTTTTCTCTCTCTCTTTGATAACTTACTCTGTTGTCCTGCCATATGTGGGCGTGGTGGTGTCTGGTCTGGGGGTGGTCCTTTAGGTGTGGTGGTGTAATTAATTTGAGCATGTACAGGTACATGGGAAGGTCCTGATCTTGTGTGGGGTGAGCAATTTTCTGTTGACCGTCAGATCATCTCTGTTGGAAACGACATTGCACAACGACATGAAATCAACTAACAAAGTGTTTGTTACCTCAAACCTGTGAATTAAGCAATGAAGTTCACAGTCAGATATGATGCGTCTTCAGTTTATACCCATGCCTTAGCCCACAGCAGCATTTGGTGTGTTTAAAATCATATATGCCGTAATAGTAGGTTTAATTATATTTGGCTATCATATAAATGTAAGAATGGATGTAGTTTCCCAGTTTTTAATGACTCTGATCTACATTTAATCTCATGTATAAAATTGTCAATGCTTGAACTGACCAACCCTGAACTGAAAAATGATCATGAAAGATATTTTTGTCACACATTTTGGAAAGTGAAACTCATATAATATATACATTCATTACACACAGATGGAAACATTTTAAACCTTTCATACTTTTGATTTTGTTCATTACGGTTTACAGAAAAACCCAAATTCAGTGTCTTAGAAAGTTTGAATGTTACATAAAATCAATTAAAAATTATACTTTAAACAGAAATGTCAGGTTTCTGGAAAGTCTGTTAAGTCCTATGCACTCAGTACTTGGCTGGGGCTCCTTTTGCATGATTTGCTGAAAAGCATGGATGCTGCACACTGGACTTCAAGCAACCTGGATTCTGTGCATCTCTACTACTCATCCAGACTCTGAAACCTTTATATACAAACACAAACTTTGTTTTCATCTGAAAAGAGGACATTGGAAATATAAGTAATGATTATGCGTAGGATTTAGTGTATGTTATTAGAAGTACATTTGCCAAAAGGCACTATGGCTTTCTAACTATGTGTACCTGTGCATAAATTAGTGTCCTTGACCCAAGGTAAGATAGTTGGATTTACTTTGGATGAAATGATTCTTTTTTTGAGCCACTGTCCCTCTTTAACAGCTCTCACTGTGGGCGCGTGGGTGAGAAGTGAGAAAGAGACTGAGGCTGTGTGAAATAATTAAAATCAGCCCTTAAATGATTTGTAGGAATCACATCATGTCTGGCAAACATCATCATCCATAAATTTATAACAGTCAGTTATTCTGAACCACACAAGCAACACACCAAAGAACCTCAATATCACCTATTAATGAATTTCTTCTACCATATCATGCAGCAGAGATTTCAGAGCCAATAAGCTGCTTGCAGTAAAAAGTGAATATATTGATTTAGAAAGTCTTTTTTCATTAACTGATAGCAAATTTGCTATCAGGATTGCTGGTACTTTAGTATTGGAGGATTGAGCTTTAAACTTGTTAACAATATATCTCAGTGGTTGCTTGTATCACACAGAGTGTTATTCAGTTGTTGTTTTTAGAGAATTTTTTCTTATACATTTCAATGTGCCTTTTCCTACTCTTGTAACTTTACCTCTTTGAGCATGTGTGCCATGTCAACACTTGTTCTTTGTTCCTTATTTAGCTTTCCTGAGGTCACTGGAGCAATCTCTTCCAGAACCATTCAGTTCTTGACTGTCAGCTTTGCCATTTTTTTCACTAACATCTAACATCATTTTTCCCTTTAGTTATAGTTAAAACCAGCACATCTTTAATTTTCATTATCATGTAATCTATTTTATCACAAGACTTTCAGCTGGGGAGTACAAATAACTAGTAAATGCTTGTCTCACCAAGTCCCAGATGTTAGTCTACTCCCTCTTCTCATCTTAATATCGGCCTCAACTGATCCACAAAAGAGTGAAGGTACCAGAAATTACATTTCATTCCGTGACAGCATAGCAGGACTAAAAATGCTGTCAGTCAGTTTTTGAGGGTTTTCCATTTTCAAAAATCAAAATACACAGAAACAATGTGATGACTGAACAATTGAAAATGACTTGCTGTGGCTCAGGCATCAAGTCTAACAACATAATGTCTAGATTTTGAAAGCATAACTTAAAAGGATGATTTGAATTATGAATATATTTAATAGCAAACCAGCAGATCAATAGCAAATGCAACAACTTTAAAGGCGACAAAGCTTTCTTTTTACTTGGAGCTCCATTCAGTATGAAAAACACCTTCTTTAAACTTTCTAGTCTATTTTCTTTTCTTGGGTGCTTTCAGAAGCAACTTCTTTTCATCATCAGATTTAACCTATAGCCTCTGTCTATAATATATATATATATATATATATATATATATATATATATATATATATATATATATATATATATATATATATATACATACACATACATTTCCCCCCCTTCTTCAAACATCTTAAAAACCTTCTCAGACTTGCTCACTTACCAAAGGTAACCTTGTTTTTGTGGAGGTACACTGCAGAATAAAATCCTTATTTTGTTAGATTAAAGAGAAAGGTCTGGGATTATATCAGAGTGAGGACGGGTCCTTACCCCCAGCCCACAGATCTAGTCCTCTGTCTTGTACATTTACACTGAAAACATTTCTCCATCTGTCTTTCAACAGAATCTGACCTGCTTGCCTTTCCCTCCTCATGAAGCCGTTCCCTCGACATGATGCTGCCATTACCATACATCACTTTTGGCTGAGGGCTGGCAAAATATTTAAGCCTCAGTTGACTTTGAAAAAACAACTGTCACAGTATATGTATATATAATATGTGCTTCATGTCTTGTTCTACCAAGTCTTGGTGTATGTAATCTTTATTCAGTATTGCCCAAAGCTTCTTGTACATTAACATTATCCCATGCAGGAGACATTGATGGAGTACTCCTGTTACAGCAGTTAGCCCCCTGCATGAGGCCACATGTCAACATCAGGACTGAACCCACAGCATCATGAAAGAAGAGGTGCAAACTGGCACTCACCACTCGTCTCTGTTACACTAATGGGGAGAGGTTCCTATTAACCCTGATAAAACACACTGCAGGGAGATCAGAAACAGAGAACACCTCCCAAGGTGTTGTCTTACCTTTAAATTTGTCTCAACCTTATTAAAGAATTTACTTATTTTTTCCAAATAATACTCCAGGGTTATTCAGTAACGTATATATATCAAACGGTATGGGAATGGACATGGGACGTGCAGGACTTACTGCAATTTGAGATTTCAAGTCACAACAACTCAGGGCCTGCAATATTTTATTTTTTCCTTCTGGTCAGTGTCCAAATTTTGGTTGCAGCTGCAACATCTCTGAAAATAATCCCCACCCACAGGTAGCTCTTAGTCAAAAACCAGAACCCACGCAGATGAGTTTGTCTTCTTCAGTGAATTTTATTCTAGCCCTGGATAATAATCTGAAGCACACTCTGAACATGTCATAAGTGTCCTAGTGGCTCAAAGTTATTCAGTGTGCTACATTAGAGCTTTGCAGGGCAATAACAGCAGAGGACGGGTAGTTCCCAGGTGATGATGTTTAATGCTCTCATTCTGGAGGATCTGTTTTATTTTTGGCCCATATACTATAGACATTTAGATGGTTGAGACACTTGCATTGAGGTCACCCATAGAGAAAAATTAGAACCTGAAGTAAGCTAGTGAATGATACACAGTGGGGGAACTAGACTTTTCTAAGAGGCTGGTGGCAGAGAATGGGGCTCTATCAGGGGGCCATATACTACGAAAGAAAAACACTTTCCCCTAAAGAACATGCCTTATGATGGTCATGTTTCTATCCATCCCTACATAACATATGTAGGATAAAACAGCAAGTTATGTCTGGCAGAATTTTAAACTATCGGTCTCCATTCTTGAACCTTAAACTAAAATCTCTGAGCTTTTATTCCAGTTTACTTTGGAGTTTTATTACAACATTCCTCTAGGTTGATAGTAAATCAGACATACTATTATGCAGTTATTATTTATCCTGTTAAATTCCCCACTAGATATCCTTCCCTCTCATTTCTCATGGGAAACACTTAACGTTATTGGGCCCAGTTTTTCATACTTACCAAATGCTTCTTTGTCGTCTGGCACTGTATCAGCTGCTTTTAAACACACTGCTGAGCAACTTGTTATTAAAAAGTGAAATCTTGGTGAAAACATGCTCTTAATTTTAGGGTATATATATATATATATATATATATACATATACATATATATATATATATATATATATATACACATATATATATATATATACACATATACATATACACATATACATATATACATACATATATATATACACATATACATATACACATACATATATACATACTATATATATATATATCATATATATATGATATATACTACTATATAATTATACACAATCTTATAATATATATATATATAATATAATATATATAGAAATATATATATTATATATATATAATATATATATATATATATATATATATATGTATATATATTATAATTTTACATATATATAATTAACACTTATCTATATATATAGATTATATATATATATAGATATTATGGCTATAATATAATATAATATATATATATTATATATATCACATAACATACATACATACTACATACTACAACATACCTATATATATATATATATATATATATATATATATATATATATATATATATATATTAATGGCACTTTGCACAAGTTCCAGAGTTTTTGCACAAATTTGCCCCTTCGGGCGACAAGTTGAAATGACACCGGTGTTGTATACGTGCATGGTAGAAGAAGAGGACAAGCCTCTGCCGCTGCGACTACAATTTTTTTTAGAGGCGTTACTGAGGAGACTCAACAAAGTAGCCACGTGAACGACAACGAGGAGTGCGTCACACGTTTCAAATGACGTCACATTTCTCCCGAGATAACCTGGTTTTGCTGGCTGGTCAGACAGGAAGTTGCTAGCGGAACTAGTGTGTTAGCTCTAAAATACAGTGAAAACACATAAAGTTTTTACTTTCCCTGCCTAACTCTGCCAAACCTGTCTGTGCCTCTGTGTCAGTTTGGTTGACTTTTGGCATCCAGTTGGAAGGAGTTGGGCCAGGATGAAGGCTGGTTGTCAGCTAGCTCAAAAGGGGTGACAGCCATTATTTGGGGAGCCAGGCCAGGCTGGGTGAGCTCTACCCGGCTCCGGGGAGGAGGTGTGCTCAGGCTGTGGAAACGGCTGCATGTGGACCTCTGCACGGCATTCCTGGCACAGCTGTTCCTATGAGTGCCTGTGCAGATTGCAGCGGGTGACTTCAGATCAGCTTTCCTTGTTGTACCAGAAGAGTTGAAATGACCTGTTTCCTTTATCCTTCTTTTGAACTAAGCTAATATTTGGTGTTGGTCTACCTTGTATTTTAATTCTAAGTTTTTTTTCTCATAAGGAAGACTATCAAATGTCTTCCCTAAAAGCGTGTCCACAATGTTAGCAGCAACACTGTCTGCTGCCATCGTGGCTGGGCTAATAAGCTAGCTCGCAAGTTGCTTCCCTACAATGGTGAAGAAACGAACAAACAAAACTTTAACAAGATGCAAATGATGCAATATTGCTGGGATTTTGTAATTTATTACTGGAAGTGACAAAATTTTGCATGTTCTCCAATCAGGCCCCTACTTTCTTGCTGGTTGCTTCAATGCACGGAGGCTCAAACCACAACAGGGATTTCACCTAGAATCTGACAGGCAGCGTCCTGCTGCTCTAGAGCAGAGGGGAGACTGGGTCCCAGAGCGGACTCAACAGCTGATTATTGCGCAACATACTCATGAAATTGCGCATTAAGATGTAAACGTGAATCCCACGAGAAAGTTGGAGGGAAGAAGAAAAGAAATGGTACGTTTTTGTTCATGTCTTATCTAAGCACGTGGCAGTAATCTGCCACAGAAACATGCAAAAAATACTGGGCATGTGCAAACATGCGCACATAGTGGGGGATTAGACCTAAACATCTAGGCATGTATAACGGGAATCTTTTTGTAGGTTGGCATGGAACAGACTTGTTTGAAAGGAAGAGTCTAAGAACTCTTATAACCGCCATAACAAAGTCAATGTTTGCCTCAGCATGAATGCAACACTGAGGGCTGTATCTTTGTTACTATTTGTGAGAGTGAGGCACATGCGAGTTATGGAGAAAGGGTCAAAGCTTCGATGTCATCGTTTCAGAAAAGATGCAGCTCGCATGTACTCATGAAATCACAAAACCGACGTTTTGAAATGCATGCACTATGGGACTGATTTTCAAAAGTTATCGTTTACGGTCTTCCAAAACACCGGATCCCTGCGGACGCAGTCTAAAAGACAAAATACCTTTGTGGATACATCTAATCTCTTCTCCGTGTGGATGAGGCCTTAGTCATTTCTTTTTATTTTCACCCTTTCAGAAAATTGCTGTTTATCCACACATTCTGGTGTCTTCCTTGAGTATTACTCTAAGTAAAACTTATCTAAATTATTATTGTCAATTAATGGGATATTTTTATTCTTGTTCTAAACAATTTTAGACATATTTAAATGAAGTGTTTCTCACTGCTTCTTACTTGCAGAGAACAAACTGTTGCATGTTAGCTTTTTTTTCAATAATGTTTTTTGTTAAGATTCTTTTGTCTGACAAAATGTGAAATTGGGCTAAACGGTTTCTAGAGTCATCTGCTGCTTGTTAAATGATGTCCTCAGAAAATCAAAAAGGTCTTATTAGCACCAATATTTACTATCATCAAGTCGCCTTCCAATGACCAATTTTACCCAGAAGTCAGATGTCATTTTTTCCCACTTTGCTGTGGTTTTAAAATCTAAAATGCGGTGTCACTCTGTGCTTGTTCTTGTCTCTCCCTGAGGAATGATAAAGTGCTCTGTGCTTTCATAGACCTCAGCACTGCTGAGCATGCTGTCTGTCCAGCAAAGTAACTACAGCACTGTCAAAGAAGTGAGATTCCCCAAGCACAGCAGGATTTTCAGTATTTTGCAGGGTCACTGTGTTGTCATTTTGTTTTCAGTTATTATTGAGTCATAGCTTGCTAGTATAAGGCTCCAGATAGTTTTAAAACTGCACTTTTTCAAAAACGCTTTAATTTGTTTTGAAAGAAATCTCTCTTTATATTTTGTGTGGGATTCCAGATAGAATTTTTTTAATACCAAGTAGATAATGACCCCCACTAGGTTACCAGGCATATGTACTTGTCAATAGATGCCATAAGGTATTCGTTTTCTTGGTAAGGTATTAATGAGAATGCTAAGTTTGTCGCCGGAGTTAATTGTCAATGATAAACTATCGGTTCCTGTTTGGAGAGATGTACCACGTTTGCCATGTACCTAGTCTTCAAAAAAAACTTCTAAAAGTCTAAAAAAAAAAAAATTGAAGAAAAAAAGGAATTATTTAATGCATAAGATAAGATAAGATAAGATAAGATAAGATAAGATAAGATAAGATAGGCTTTATTGATCTCACAATGGGGGAAATTCACTTGCCACATCAGCTCATTAGTCAATAATCAGAAGAAGGTGCAAAAGTAGGAAAGGTGCATCAGTTATATACTATGTGGTGACCAGTATATAGTGGCCGACAGGTGCAAACGCATAGCAAAAGGCTGCTGAAAAAAACACAAATAGACACTAAAAAACACATGAAGACATGCCACTTTCAAGTGGCATGTCTTCTTAAGCAGCCAATTGCAGCCTGGCTACCAGAACAGAAAAGCTGATTACTTAATCATCTGATGTCAGAAATCTATTATTATACTACAGTTACAATAAGATTGTTGCAACAAAAGGGTTTAAAGGGGCTTGGTTATGTATTTTAATCATAAAAACTAAACAAAAAACAACAACATATGATCATCTTCAAATAAAACAATATAAACCAAGCATTCATCCAGATAGTGTTCATCTGTTCCTTTTGAACCTGAAAATAATTTTTCACCGGGCACGATCAGCAGACATAAACGTTGTGCCGTCTGCCAGCAGGATTGTGGAACTATCAGAAACCAAGATGGCAACAATTGAAGCAGCTACTGTAGAAGTTAGCTGACCTTTAGCATTAGCATTAGCTGCATTAGCTGATCCTACAATGCCTCACAGTAAAGTGAATGCTCTGTGTGGTAGAAAGACCAACCTGATCTACAGGGTTTCTCCTCAGCTCCAATGAACCTGGAAACATCATGGTGCTGCTGTCCTTTGTCTTTGCGGCAGATTGTAGCAAATCTACTCAGCCAGAATGGTTCCACCCAGTGCGGCGCAGTGTATTTCTGAAGCATCTCAGGTGCGTCGGCGCTCGCCGAAACATGCGGTTCTTCTATTTTTGCCACTCGCCACACTGACTCCAAAACCCCTCGTTTTAGGATTAAAATGTTTCTTGTTTAGGGTATTTCCACAATATATTTTCCTAAACATGTATTCAACGTGAACACTGGGGATAGGCACCAGCAACCCCCCACGACCCCATTAGGGACTAAGCAGGTCAGAAAATGAATGGATGGATGTATTCAACGCTGCAAGCTTTTACCAAAATAATTTCCCCTTTCAGAACAGATATAGTTACATTTAGGCCCAAGTGCATTGACAAAAAAAAACATCTTGATTTTCCAAAAAATTTAATCTTCATAAATTGCAATTTCGAATTAGTCGATAAATTCAATGTTATCACCCAGCCCTAGGATCTGCAGAGAGGAGAAAAAGGTTGGAGGTCAGGAATAATTCAGTGAGGTTGTCAACACCACTAACCTACTCAGATGCCGGAAGATTGCACCAGCTCTGGGGTTTTATCCTGACTATCCCATCTGGAAGATCCAGATCACTTGGTGACTGATCCGAATCTTTTTGTCGGTAGGCAGGGAAAGCTGGCGGGGAAGTTGTAGTCAGTTCTGGGATGGGTTGTAGTCAGTTCTGGGATGATGCACAGGGAGATGCACCGTCCACGGGGCAGACGTTTCCAGAATGGCTAGAGAAGGTAGAGGTACCCAAACAGGGTAGAGACAGGAGACAGGTCCAAAGTCCAGGCCTGGGTTGTACATGGCAAGCAGGAGAATCCAGACAGGGGCAGAGGCAGACAGGTTTGGTCGATCGGCAAGGCGGGAGATCAGTGTCCAGAAATCAGAAGCCAAGAGGCGTATCTGACAGGGGCAGGAGCAAAACAGGAACGAGACAGGTCAGTACCAGGCGATCAAAACAAGAAATGCTAGATAGTCTGCTCACACTATGGCCTTCAAGAATCTGGCAGTTACACACTGCGAAAGCCAGGAATATATAGTGCTCCTCCCAGGTACAGCAGCTCAGTAATTAACGCTGCCGCAGGTGTGGCCACTCAGCTCTGATTGCCAGTGCAGCCCAGGGAGCAGGAAGTGATGTCATGGGACTGCACACAGCAGCTTTACAGGCAGGAACAGACAGGAATCATTGTGCGCACATCATCGTACTTGCGATCCCGTGGTCTTGTTATGGTAAATATACAGAAAGGCTCTTCATTTGCTAACAAATAGAGCAAAAACAAAGTTAAAATCACAGAAAATAAATAATAAGCCAATAGGGCACAATAATTTCATCGGAAAACCTGTGTATGCAACCAGAGTGAGCTACTGACAAAGAAATTCGTAAAGTCATAGTAAATGACTAGGCCCCTTTAATATTTTGCACACTTGAAAACTATTACATTTTGTGGGTGTTCTCTATATTTTCTCTTAAGCCTAGGTCAAGATGATAATAAATGTTATAATGTTTCTTTCATAAACATGCTATATTATTTCAACAGCTAATGCAATTGTTAAAACAATACACTAAAATAAATTACATCATGTTATATTTTTTTGGGTAAATTTGCCTAGAAACTGTGATATGAAACTGATATTTTTAGTCAGGTTTATCTCACTACAATAATCTCCTAATGGCCAGTGTCTAATCCTAATAATAAGCAACTTTAAATGGTTTTCTGTCTGAAGAGTATGATGTGAAAAACGTCAAAAGGTTGTTGTGTTTTAGAAAAAGTAATTTTTGTGTCTGTTCTTTCTTTCCTCTTCATTTGTTTTCATGACGCGTTTTCTAGACTCTTTAGCTGACTGGACAACTGCACTCTCATCAAGGCACATAGAAAAAAACTTTAAAAATGTAGAATTCTTTTTAGATAAAAAGAAATGCAGGTGGTGCGTTATAATATGTGATGAAGCACACTGTAGATCCTATCTATTTTCTCCAATCAATCATAATCTTTTTTTTCAGCATTCCAGATCAGCCTGCTTGATCAGATTTACAATGGGAGGACTGACTAACAATCTGTGATATCATGATGTAAAAACTGGTATCTGCTGATGTGTTGATGTGAAATGATTTTCTGAAGAAAAGTGAACATTTTTGTTGGGAGAATTTGTTTCTAATAAAGCATATTTTAGAGTTTTTGTGTTGTTTTTGTTTTGGTCCTGAACAATATCTTCCTTTTATTCAGCCATGGCAGTGACCTTGACAAGGACATGTGTTTTAAAGAAGCTGCGAGGCAATCTGAAGATTAATGTGAAGTGACAGCAGGGCTCACCACTGACCTGGCCATAAAGGCAGACATCCAGTTAAGAAACTTTCAACGAAAATTTTCTCAGCCCAGTGAAATTACAATGGAATTTTTTTTTGCCAAGTAAACCTTATTGTCTTAACTTTCCCTTTTTAATTTGAAGTATCCTCACAACCCCAGTGGTTGAACTCTGGCACAAATGCAACTGAATCATTCAACATTTGCAAAAAAATCTGTTGCTAATGTTTTGATCCAAATATATACATAATGTATATATAACTAAATAACACCACGGGTCAACACTTGTGTGACTTTACCTTTTGCTTTTTATTATCCAACTGGCACCATAAAACACTTACCCGACCCAGAAGTGACCATATTTGGAATTGAGGATAAATTTATGCAAGCAAGGAAAACAGGACACTGTAAAGGGTGTACCTGTCTATGGTTTGGCGAGTAATGGACCCAAATGTAGGCGAACCAGAAGCAGCACGGGGTGGAAAAAAATACTTAAAATTGGAATAACACAGGAACTTGCAGTTATAGCATAAAGCGAACAGCACAACAAACTAAAGGGAGAATAATAGAAGAAACCAGCAAGGAGCAAGGAAAATCAGGGGGCGTATTCACAGAGAATCCTAAGCCTAAAAGTAGCTCTTAGTGACATCAATTTAGGAAAAAACAGAGAATTCCGGAAATTCTCTGGTTTTCTTAGAATTTCACATTGATAAGATAAAAGTTATTCACAAAGCATCTTAGTTCTTAAAGCGGCCTAGTCATGTACTATGACTTTACAAATTTCTACGCCAGTAGCTCTCTCTGGTTGCATAGAAAGTTTTTCGGATTAAATTATTGCACCCTGTTAGTTTATTACATTTAATTTTTGTAGTTTACACTTTATTTTCACTCTATTTGTTAGTAAACAAAACCCTTTTGTGTATATTTACTATAAAGACCACATGACCAGGAGATACAATTCCGTGTACGCGGGCAATGAATAAACAAGTGGAAGAAATGGATTTGAGTAAGTCAGTAACATCCAGCGGAGGTGCAAAAAGAGAAAGGTTATGTATCCCTAAACCTGTAGACTGGTTTGGCCTTCAACCACAATATCCCCTTGATCACTTCTCTACTCTCCTCCCAGAGCGGTATGGACAGGTGCTCTGCTCCTCTGTCCTGTTCAGTTTTCCTTATCTTTGTTCTCAAGTTTATTTTGGTTGTTTTGGCAAATCCAGCCGCCTTATACAAGCAGACAATCACCGTAAAAATCTGACAGTTGAGTGCACATTAATATCAAATAGATGACACAGTAAAATGACCAGCATTGGACAGCAAACATAACAATAAGCAAATCAAAATGATAACGTTGTAAACAAGGTACGTTCAAACATGTTGATGCGGGGCAATCTGAAGATTAATCCAATCTAATCAGTTACACATTTTTGTTTTTTTAAATCAGTTTCTTGTATCAAATAATCACAGCTCTTAGAGGACAACATCACACCTAGCAGTGGGGTCAACCACACCTCCTCAATGGGATAAATATTTTTGTCTTCTTCTTACTCAGAGTATGTATGTATGTATGTATGTATGTATGTATGTATGTATGTATGTATGTATGTATGTCTGTCTGTCTGTCTGTCTGTCTGTCTGTCTGTCTGTCTGTCTGTCTGTCTGTCTATCTATCTATCTATCTATCTATCTATCCAATGTAATTTAGTTTTAATACAGACATTTTTATCATATCTTACATGATAAAAACATGATAAGTGGGTTAGTGTTAGATTGTGTCCAAGGTAGCAAAACAAGTACTAAATGAACAGGTAGTATAATAAAAAAAAACATTTCATATAAATGTTCTCATCCTTAAGATTAATTGTAGTCGTAAATAACTGGCAAGGTCTCCTAACCTTTATTCCTGTTCCTGGCTTTACTTGGTCAAGGGGCTGATACAGACACATCACATTTGGTTTTCTGAGTTACTCTTAGATGGCAATAAAAAGATCACTCAAGATAATGTAAAGAACGTTTTTGGTTGATTTGAAGGGTTTTCTATATAACAAAAAACAATACACCATGAAAAGCTTTCTTTTGCATTTCAGTTTATTAGCTGTTCAGAATAAATACAAACAATTTTTTTTACACATTACAGTTTTAGAAAACAAGACCATTTAATACTATTGTCTTGTTTATAGTAGTTGTTTACAGTACATTGCAATGCCTTGAAACTGTGATCTTCCTTTATACCTAAAAGTATTTTTTTTTATTCTTAGGAAAACATATACCTTCAGCATTATGTGTTGACATTCAAAAATCAGTCGTCTTTTGAGAATATTAACCTACACATAGCAACATGGGTGCAGTAAAGATGATTCAGATTTTAGTTTAAATGCTTAACGGTGAATTGTTAGTCTTCCTACTCATGCCGAGTGTTTTGTCGACCACGCTCTCTTTGTGTAATCTCTTCCAATCACTTTCAAAATGAATCATCCCCCACTCTGAATACATTGTTTCTGACCAGGTTAGATGCTGTGGTGGAAACTGTGCTACATCACAACAAACACCAACCAGACTAGTCTCTGCTGCATTCCTTTGGTTTGAACTCATTACCCTCCTTTCAGTTCAGATGAGCTAATACTCAGGTGACGAACATCATCACCTGTTTTTCAATGGACCAACACCAAACAGCACACTGGAGAAGCAAGCAGCTTTAAGGTTTATGTTGCACATTAAAATATGAAGCTGGAGGACATTGTTAACTTAAACCGAAAATGTGGCGTACCGGAAAAGCACAACCTAATACCAAAATATTGTTAGTATGTGTAGCTAGCTGCCACAGGAAGTCAAGGTAGGACTTCAAAACTCATGTGCTACTAGTCAGCAGTAAGACAGTGACTTTATGGATTGTTTCTGTTCTGTGTCAGAGAGACTGCGCAAATCAGCCAGAGAGATGCTAGAAGTTACAAAACAATTTATAATTTATTTACAAAAACAATAAGTTGGGCCCAAATCAGCATAAAAGACTTCAAGTCAGGTAGTAATACAAGAAACTCAAACATAAACTGACCTCCTAAACAACAGAGGGGAACTTAAATGGTGGCAGATCAGTCCAATGTTGACAACAAGACTTATTAAATTTCTTGTTGAATACGTCTTGACAAGGACAACTGTCACAGTCTGTTTAGAGGTTTGTTTCTCGTGGTATTTTAGCTAGATCATTGTCATTGTAATGTACCATAAGTTATAGTATAGTGACAATGAAGACATAGCTTATAAAAGTTGCTTCATAAATAAATTATCTACTGCTAGTGTTCTGAATACCTCCATCGTCCTATTAAATATCGTAAAAGAAATTATGCTCTGGAATTGGTTTACTATAGTAATCATATATGGATTTTTGGATAGTATTCAGAATTTGATTACCAGCTAAACCATGCTGCCACAGACCTTTTGGACATGTTGAAATATTATTTAGCCCTCTTAAGCCATTTTTACCTGCATACCACAGCTGCAGAATAAAAACTATTTCGCAGCAATGACATAAAAATAACACTACCTGATCTCATGCTCTGCTATGCTGTCTGCACTGATGAAGATCTGCTCACCTAGCATGCTGGATACTTAATACCATGATATGAAATCGGATGATATCATGAACTAACTTTTGATGGATTAAGAAAATAAATATCTGATAACTTGAGGAATCTTACAGAGTATTGAAACTTAACTCCCATTAGTCAGTTGAAACCCAAATGTGAAAAGTGAGGCTGCAGCGAAAGTGCTGTACCCTGTTCTGATGCAACAGAACACTGAGTACCCAGTGCTCGATCCCAATGCACATGAATGGGTTCAGAACAGAGAGTAGACGATCTGCTTTGGTCGAATACTTTACTTGAATTGCCATTTTGTAAAATGCAATGCCAAGAATATAATCATTGATAAGTTCTCCCGCAGTCAATTTGTTTTGACCTAATTAACTTTCATCTTCTAACTATCCCTCTGCCTTGACTCTGCCTTTGCTGCTGAGTTACAGGCTAAAATTGTATGAGCACATGGTGCTGTGTCCCTCGTAAAGAAGGCATATGTAAAAAAGGTGCAGAAGCTCACACCTTAAGACCTGTGATTATTAATTTTCACTTGCGTACTCCGGGTGGCACCTTGGAGCAGGAGCTACTGCAGATTAGGAGGTGCAGCATGTCTGAACATTGAAGGCATTTAGAAGGCGAGTGTTGATTTGATTTTTGCTTGTCCATATTTCCACCTTTTCCTGCCTGTAACAGTGATGTCATTGGGACTCTTAAGGACATACCCGGTCCGGTTACCATGCCCACCATGCAACTTAGGTCCACTTGAACACAGTCAGCTGGAGCCACCTGCATGCAGTCAGCATCATTTGTCACTTTCACCACGCAGCGCAGATAACACATGAATTCATGGTGCACTTTACATACTCTACCTGTTTATATGAAGATGTAAAGCAGGTTTTTCCCCCACATAATATCTTAGACATAGAAAATACTTTGTTCATTCATACTTTTAATTAAGTCAGTATCTTTATGACTTAGCAAACTAATTTTTATTATGAACCAAAGCAAAGATGTATTTTAAAATGGAATCGAGCAGTTCAACTCATATCCAATTGATACAGCATAAACTAGGAATTATATATCAAGCTGATGGATAATTGGGAACCTTATGATAGTGCATGCAACATTTGCCACCCAGGTGTTTTTTTTCCACCCTGTGCATTGAGAAAGGTTGTGTTTGCTGACAGGATTGCGTCCCTGTAGGGTGTGGTTTGGCTGCATCACTTTTTTCCATTTTTGCCTGATGAGGCTGCCGTTGGCCGTTCCTTTCAGCGAGGCTGTCTCCTCACTTTCACTGCCCAGCACTGAGACAACCTGGCACTCTGCCCTGCCAGCCTCTTTTTCCTCCTCCTGCCCTTGTGCATTGTGTTTCCATCTCACCTGTTGTATGTCCTGCCTCCTCCACCACCTCTACCCTACCTCCCACCCCCACCCCCCAGGGAAAGCCACAACAGTGCTCCATCAAGTGAAGATGTAAACCAAGCTAGTTCAGCACTACCACACACCCTCTTTCATTATTCATCTGCTCCTTTAATGAGTTTTCCATCCACCTTCAGGTGTCTGCCTTAATATAAAAAAAAAAATCACTATTGTGTTTGATCACTTTAAAACTGATCTCATGAAATTATAAGGCATATACTGTGAATTAAGCTATTGCAGTACGTGTACTGTACGTTGCAAATGTTCACATAGGCTGCAAATATATATGAGCCCATTCATGTAGATTTTTTTGGATTTGTTAATCACTTGACTTGTGACTGATACCAGGTAGGAATAAACTGTGAGTTTGTTTGTTGAAAGGGCGAATATTAGCCCTACATTCCTTTATTAAAGAACGAAAAGAGGAAATGCATTGTTTAAATACAGTAAAGAGAAAATCTATTTGCAGGATACAGGCCAGACATTTGGAGCCATTTGGCCAGACTGGAAGAGGTGGTTAAGGACAAAATCGTTAAAAGGCTAATGCTTCATCCAAGATAAAAATCACCAAAAGATTGCTTTAACCATGTTGTCACCAAACAAAGGAGATTTCTTCTGTCAGCTAGGCTCTACAACTTCTTCACCAATAGGAGGTTCAGGCTCACAGAATATCTATACATTCAGAATCTTATCGTAACCTGCTTTTTAACAACACTATTTATAATTTTCAGTTATTTAAAGTCTTTTAATATCTGCCATGTTTAATCTAATCTTCCCTGCTGTGACAGGCTGCAGTGACCATTTTAAGTTCCCTTTTTGGATTAATAAAGTATAATCAGTCAATCAGTCAGTCAGTAACCTTTATGCGACCAAAACTGACGATTTTTTTTTTTATTTTTTTTTTTTAACCATAACAAAAATCACACATCACCTCAAACACACAATCACAACAATGAAACATAGTGGTGAAAGCATCATGCTGTGGGAACGCTTTTCTCCAGCAGGCACACTAAGGCTTGTCAAGGTTGTTCACAAGAGAACTAAATACAGGGCATGTCAGGTTGTGCTGTAAGAACAGAACCAAGATGCAGGCAAAAGCTGGGAAGCTGCACGATGAATAATGAGATACTCATTCAATTAAAACTATTGAAGGCTTACAAGATGACAGGAACCAGGAACACAGCACGGATAAGACCAGAACAGGGCAGCAGGATGGATGAAGACGGCTGACCTGGCAATCTGTAATGGCTGGGCTGATAATATATAAAGGAGGGGAAACAGGAGGAGTAGCAGGTGGAACCAATTACACAGGTGAGATGAGTAAGATTCAATTAAACAGAGGGGAAAGAGGGCAGTGAGCTGGCAGGAGCAGAGGGAAAATCTAACAGGGAAATATGAGAATGGCCAGATAAGAGGGGAAAAAAAACGAACTAAACTGAGGAGAGCAAGAAGAAAATAAAGATCTAACAGAGCAACTGAAATTAGAATCTAACTAAACAGGAACTGAATCCAACAGATAAAAAATAAGCTATTAATATAAATCCTGAACGGACGCCAAACTAATGACTAAACAAGGATTTCAGGATAAAAAATACTCAAGTGCAAAATATATACAAACTGCAGGATCCCCAGGGAGCAAGAAAAAGTCATCAAACCCCTGGGATCCTGACAGGGCATTATGGAGGAAAGCCTGTTAGAGGCTGCAAACAATTAGAACAAGGACAAAGGTTCACCTTCCACCACAGAGATGGTCCTAAAGATCAGGGCAAACAAATAAGCTAGAGTGGCCCTCTATTAGTCTATGGCAAGAAACATTTACATTCACAGAGCCTCTCCATCTAATCTGAGTTTTTTGTCCAAGGAAAATGGGTAAAAAGGTCAGGGAATAAGAAGCAAGAACCATTTTGGTGAGACACTGGCTCAGAATTCACATATAGAAATTATTGTAGGAATATTGTTACATTAATTAAGGAAGATTTGATGTGTTTCTGTCAGGAGTAAGTGGGTCCTAACAACAAATACAAAGAGCTGCACTGAAACTTATTTATCTTTCACAGCCACATTTACCGCTCAGAAGTGATTATACTGTATCAAACCAAGTTTACTCACTACACAGAACCCAGACCTGCCTGTGTAATATTCCCTGTGCTCTGATCAAATCCTGCCGAAATGAATTTGACAATCAATCCTGCTCTATAAGCCTGTTTTCCCTCCGCCGCTCTAGCCCTGTCTAGGCTTTCACTTGCGTGCCAGGCCAAGAGATCGTGTGTCAATCAAACAGATAATATGCTTGTTTACATACCATGATCATGAAAAGGAGGCAAGATAAATATTAGATGGCTTCTTCAAGTTACTCAGGAACCTGGAGTTGGACCTCAGCCCCGAGGGTCATTGTTAAACACCTCTGCACAGAAGCAGCTTACATGTGTGGACATGACTCCGGATGGTTTCTGTTTGCTGTCCATGTAGAAGTGTGTCTCGTTACACTCAGGTAACCCACTCTCTGTTGCAGCCCTCCTTGTTTGAGACGTGATTAAATGCACTTGGAAAAAAAAATTGACATTGTCATCCACCCCCAGTCTCCTGCTGACCTCAACTTGACTCTTTTTAGACACACTTGCCTCTTCGCCCCATGTAGTGATTCCAGGCAGAGTCCCTGCAGGCAGAGCTTCGCCAAGTATGTGTCTCCGCTACGTCTGCAGACGTTCGACTTGCCGCGCTGCTTGAGTCGTCCCACGCTCGCCTCGGTCCTCCTCCTCTGATCGCAGAGCGGCTTCTCTGAGAGCTCAGACAATGTGAAACGTATAGGCTAAACAAAGGCTGAGAGAAAAGACAAAAAAGCGAGTGGGACGGGAGCGCGCCAGAGAGCTGGAGATGAGACAAAAGTCTTCGACACAACGAAAGAGCAATTAAGCGCTTAGTCATGATAAACCATCTCATTCTACTTTCTGTTGTTCTTGTCTTGCTCTAAATAGAAGACTGTAAATTTAAATTTTAAGAAACTGTCAGACAGCCTTTGTTAATTGATCATTTTTCATTAATGATAGAGCTTTAACAGGAGCCATGAAAGCCTGCATGCTGTGATTGAAGGCTACAGTCCCTCGCAAAAGGATTGAAACCCCTTGAACTTTTTCCACATTTTGGCTCTTTACAACCACAACCTATGAAGTGGAAGGAGACGGTTGCATTAGTTTGTTTTATTTAACTAAGAAAAAAAAAAAGACATTGAGATTCAAACATCTTTGCCAAGATTGACCTGGCCAAGACAGCAGCACAAAACATGCATAACCCTTAAATAAGACCAAATACACAGGCAATTAGACAATAGTTTCACACTTCAAGAAGTAAAATGACAAAGTGAAACACATTGTAGATGAATTACACACAAACTGATGTTAGCAAGTGTTTACTTGCCTTATGATGTTTACCTGCTTAGATAGAGAAGACATGACTTTTGAAATTAGAATAATACATCAGACCAATGAAAAAAAAAAACGTTTTTGATACAGAAAAGTAGGCTTTATGAAGAATATGTTTAATACCTGCTTTAAGGTGTTTATTTTCAAAAGCTACTTTTAATCTGATGGACAAGCGTCATAAAAACACATTTTGTATTTTATGAAATATGACTGCTTTTCTTCCGGATTCACACCTTTTGACACATAAATGCACCAACTTATAAGACCATAGATCCAATAACAATTTTCAAGATTTCCACAAGTACTAAATTGGATTTACGAACTTTGACTGGGATTGGGTAAAAAATTTAAGTGGGAGGAAAGACATATATATATATATATATATATATATATATATATATATATATATATATATATATATATATATTTTTTTTTTTTTTTAATTGTTTGCTTACTCTCAGGGAGACTCTCAGGGCAACTGGTTGCAATGGATTTTATTTATGAGAAACGAAGTAAGTCAGTCCAAATACAAAACACCCTTAAATTTGAAATCTATGTGTCTGTTTCCTTTTGCATTCGCAATTGTGCTCTTAGTTGTGTTCATCCCAACAAGACTTATTAAAGTTTGAGGCTGTAATGTGACCAAATGTGGGCCTGTGCTCGTGCAAGGCTCTGTCAGTGTTGTTCCAACTGCATTTTGGGTTGAAGAGTTTAACAATAGTCTCTCATCAATGTGGCTTTGCTTTACCCTGTCTCGTTTTACGAGATCACAAGGTAAGAACAACCTTCATATTTTTTTAATCACGGTTGTCGGGACACCTGACATTCTGATCAGCATTAAAGCGCAAGGTTGACCTAGTAAGACAAGGAGCTCCCCAATTACAAGCATCTAATTACCTCATTGCAACTCCTTAATTACAACATTAGAAGTCAAGCTCTTGCATTCTTCTTTGGCTCTTTCCTTTTTTCCATGCCTCTGCCTCAACATTTCTTCCACCACATTTCCCTCGGGGGGTCTCTGAAACCCCTAAATAATGCACACCTAGTCAAGGGCTTAAAGGGGCTGCAAGATGGATCACTCGCCTTCTTCTGGAGCAGTTACATTCTTCTTGGACTGAAGCCTATTCATCATTTCCATTATGACACCGCTCTCAGGTGGATCTCTAAACATCTATATTTACATCAGACAGGCTTGATGAAATAAACATCCACCCCCCCACCCCACCCTCCGCGCCCAGTGATCTAGTTTTTGTGTGTGTGTGTGTGTGTGTGTGTGTGTGTGTGTGTGTGTGTGTGTGTGTGTGTGTGTGTGTGTGTGTGACATCAGAGGAGAAATAGGTCATCCAAATGCTCTGGAGCAGTTTGCACACTGGGTGAGACCTAACAAACTATTAGTAAATTGAATGTCTCTGACGTGTTACATAAATTTGCAAGAGTGAGGGGAGGACTTAACAAAGCTGAGACCTGATTTGAATTCAGGCTGATTTTGCCTTTCGTTTGTGACTGCAAGGGGTGGGAGAAGGGAGACTGTGATCTCTGGATGACCTTCAGTTTCTCAAAAAACTTTAATGGCACAATAAACCAGAACTAATCTAGCAAAAACATTTGGCAGCTTTTAAGACTGAAGGATGCTTGGGAACAACTTCACTCAGGTTTAAAGTTTCTTGGAACGGGTCTTTGAAATTGTTGGTGAGCGATCTGATCACAGTCACATGCTGACAGACTCCTGTGGTTGGCTGATATGCTTACCAGTCTGAGTAGTATTCCTCCTTGCTGTTCTCATTCATAGAGGAACACAGAGAATCTGACAAACCTTTTAATTAGACAGGCTAATTGTTCAGTCAGCCTAGTCCACACCCAACACACCTGCCGCTTTAGCTTCTTCTTTGCTTGCTTGCTTACTGTACTTAAGCAACAGTGCCTCAATAACAGGGAGGGTTGTTGGTTTCCATGGGATTTTGAGAGAGGGGTAACATAATAGATGGTTTTGGAGCACAAGAAGGCATCTACTTATCGCTTAGTTCGCCTCAATTCAGGGTTCAGAGGTGGCCATGCTGAGAGATCAAAGGTGGCTCACTTTGACTTCATTCCTCCATTTCTTCTGACAAACGTTGAACTCCAAACGAACATAAATTGAATAACATTACCAAAATAAATTTGTAAGATTACCAATAAGATAGCTCTTGATTTTTGTGTAACTGACTCCTAAAATCACTTGATTTCAACTGTGCAAATATGCAAATCTCTTTAAATTAAAAATAGGATGATAGTTCAGTGTTTAAAGGAAAAAAAAAAACCTTCAAATTGATTTTTTTATTGACAAAGGTTGATATATAAATATGAGTATCATCACTACAAAGTAATATTTGTTTATATTGACTTCCCAAACAACTTTTTATTCCAGTCAACTGCTGAATATAACTAGCACTAGTTAAATTAGGAAACTTGTTCTCTAGAGTGAAATATAGTCAATAAAACAACCCACTGATGTTGACTTTATCGTTGTGCTTGATCTTACCATCTTACCACGTCTCCTGTGATCCTGTGGAAAGTCTGGTCGGGTTTGGTGGGTCGTATAGCATGACTGTGATGAATGATGAGGCTCATTCAAACCACTTTTTAACCCAACTGGGTCCCGACAGCACAAACACAGCACTTTGATTGAATGAATAATCCAGCAGTTGTTTTTTCTTCTGCATTGAACTGTTCAGCATTGTAGTACTGAACGTGGTGTGACCCCTGGTGGGAAAAAGAATGATTAAATGGATTAATGTCAGCGTTTTCTTTGTATTATTATATCTTTGCTAACCAGACTATTGCCCTATTAGTTTTGATGCAGTGAGGGAGAGGTTTCTCTTTCAGCAGGATTCGAGATACATCCATCCTCACTTTGATTCAGCTCAGTCAGATGTAGTTGTGGGCTCATCTTCCCGCTTTTTCCTTGCCTGACCTCTTGTCATTTAGAAGATTACTTTACAATCCGTCTCCCTTGAGGATTTTGTTACAAACCTGATTTTCTGTTTGCGTCACTGGCAAGGTCCTGTAGCTGCCATGAAGTAGTTATCCAACCCTATTCTTTGAGACACCCCCCCCCCTCCCCACCGCCCTGTGTGAGGACATTTCTGTCTATGTAGGACACGTGAGTTCCACATTTAAACCAGGGCCATTTAATTCGACCATGACTCTATTCACTTCTGAAGACTTTCACATGATGCCTGAGGTTGTGCCTCTGACGTCATCCTGCAGCTTCCCTGATCCTGCTGTTCAAATGGCTCCATCATGTGGCTGCATGCAGGGTAAGGACAAAAAAGACGTCCCTGGAAAACTTCAGACAAGAGGGGGCCATTGTCTGCCAAAGGGAGTCATTCCAGAGTGAGAAATCAAAAGGATCCGCTCCAGTCTACAGTTAACTCTGAGTCTGGGGATGCCAAAGCTCAGTTATGATTCAGCTTTGTACTGTATGAGCATAGAACAATAGTGACCAATGATTGTGTTCCCCGTTGAGGTTATTAAAGGTCACGTTGATGAGCCACATTTCTGATTTTACTGTGAGAAAATGGAGCATGACATGGTCTCCGGTCCCTACTGAATACACCAGCTACACAGGACTTTTAAAGCACTAAAGCGTTTTTTGCCCACACCCTAAAATGTACCATTTAACTCAAATCCAACTTAAAAACTGTTTATATTTTTTTAAATGCATTTTAAATTATCTTTTACTGTAACATAATTTGGTCCTCGTTGAGGAATATTTTTCATCCATTGGTTCATGAGGAAATTGAAAATAAACAGCAGAATATTGTTCATTCTGCGAAATACATCATTTTACAAAGAACATTGTAACATGTTACATGATCCTTGAGGCCTTAAAAATGTCACATAATAACAGTAGACTTTAATGTTCACTTGGAATTTGATCAACATTAAAGCAGTGTAAAACCTGGAAAATCTGCTGCTTCATATGGGCACCAGATTTTCATGAGGGTGTGTCTCTGCCAGCTTTGCCTATCTACAGTCTGAAATTTGTGCCCACTCTTACTTGTAAAAGAACTAAAGCTCATTTACAGTACATTGGGTGAAGAGTACTTTTTAGGTCTTATTACAGATTCTCAATTGTAATTATGTCTGGACTGTGACTGGACTTCACATTGTCTCCACTTTTCCTCAAGCGCCCTCTGAGACATGGCAAAGTATTACATAACTAGCATTCCTCAAGTGCTGTCTTCCTTCCTTCCTTCCTTCCTTCCTTCCTTCCTTCCTTCCTTCCTTCCTTCCTTCCTTCCTTCCTTCCTTCCTTCCTTCCTTCCTTCCTTACTTCCTCTTTTTTAACTGCTATAATCCTCTTTCAGACGGAAGGTTGCATTTATGTTAGTGTCTACTATGTTATTAGTTACTTTTTCTGTGTGGGTTTGAATTCTGGTCTGGGGTCTTTGTGCATTGAGTGTGTATGTTCACCTTGAAAACATGTGGGTTCTCTCTGGGTATAAAAACATGACTGTTAGGTTGATTTGCCGCTCTAGAATCACTTTTAGGTAAGAATGTCCTTTTTCTGCCCGTGTGTCTCTGTGTTGCGCTGTGGTGACTTGCCCAAGGTGTACAGGGCCCCACCTCCCGCCCAATGACCACGACACAGGCAATTAAGATACCCAGCGTGGGTAGCTCATAGTTCTCTGTATTAGGATCAGATCCATTGTGGGCTCCTGTAGCTTCTGTTTTTGTTCTCAGTTTATTTGCCATTTAAATCAGCTCTTCTCATGCACCTCCAACCCTCATCTCTGCGTTTGGGTCCTCAACCCTAATATGACACAAGCATTTTTGATCTTATCCACCTACAGCAGTCAGAGGCAAACCACTGTATTAAAAGATTCAAATAACAGGTGGTCCCTGATCAGATTGTTTTACTGCTGGTCCTGGGCCACATTAGGATCCAACATTAGCTGCTTATAGTCCTGGACGATGTGCAGTTCGTGACCATGTCCCTGCACAAAGAGAAACAGCAAACACATGGAAAACCAAGCATTTTCCCTTTTATTAAAAGGATTAACAAAAATGGACTAACAATTTATTTACTATTTAACAAGATGCGGTCACAGAATAGCCTTCCCTTACCTCACTATGGTAAGTCCCTAGGATTGGTTAACACGCTGGTCACAAAGTAAAAACTGCATCTGCTAAGCAACACACAAACTCTGTGTTGTACATATTAATGTTGGGGGTCACGGGAAAATGTGAGGAAGTGACTTTAACAAATGCGTCTAAATACCATAATATACAAAGGACACCTGCATTGTTTTTTGCGAAACTCAGTTCTCCCTTCTTTGTTAAGCATCACTCACAATAATGAAAGAAAATGCAAATAAATTCATACATTTCCAATATTCTACAAATCGGTCTAAATGCATGAGGTTTAAACAGAGCAAACATTATACAAATGCTTTGTAAAGATGTTGTTTGTATTTTTTTTATCTGATGTGCAAGTGATGTGATAAACCTGCAGGATTTTTACCATTTTAAATGGGAATAAATGTGAGGGTGTCTTATTCTAAGAAATTTACTTTTTTTTTTTTTACAGTGTATTTCTATTATTTAAGTATTAGGATCATAATAACACACAGGCTGTTACATCATAAACATCATAAAGCAACCTATCCAAATATACCAGTGTGAGTAAATCGTCTGCATTCTGTGCTTCAAAATACCCAGTCCACTTTTAAATGAGTCATGATTGGAAAGGGAATATTTGACCCACCTGGAGGCCAGTGTTACCATTATCATGACTGTGAATGTTTTCTAATGGACTAACCGAGCTTCTCTTTCACCACCCATGCATCATTACAATGCGAGCAACAGGAGGAAAGGTCAAAGTAAACCTGCCATAATATCACTTCATGATTGCTGAATAGTAATATAACTTTGTGGGTCTGTTGAGCTTACATAAATGTACAAAGGATAATTTTGACGATGAAATATTTGACACACACACACACACACACACACACACACACGTAAACACACCTAACTATCGCATCATCCCACAGATACATATCATCTCCCACATGGTGGCATCGCTTCTTGTCCTAGGGCACAGACCTGGCATGTATCAGGTAGAATGGGGCTGTCTGTTGTTAGAGTCTCAACACTAATGAAATCAATCAGAAAGAATTAAAATCATGGTTGAGCAAGAACTAGGACTCATCCCATTGTGTGTGATGTTCCTGCTTCTCTCTGTCATTCAGCTGTAGGATTATTGACCAAACTCTTCTTGGAGGACTGAAATGCCAGAAAAAAACAGAAGAAGGTCCTTCAATCCCATCCATTCATTGTCTTTACCCACTCTGTGTAGGGTCACAACAGTCATGGACTGGACCTGGACAGGTAGTCGGTCCATCACAGGGCAACACACAGACACACAGGACAGACAACCATTCACACAAAACAGAGCGGTATAGACCAGATAAGGGATCTGCCAGGGACTGCCACAGTTATGATGTGTGGGGGATTTCACACAGTGGATGGCGGTGGTTGTACTGTGTTTGTTTAGTTTTCAGACCTTAGAACCTCTGCAGTAGTGCAGAAAATACAAAAATAAATATAAAATCAGAACAAGATAGAAATTCCGCGCACACACAAAAATCATTAAAAAATAAATGAACACATTACAAATACAACTACCACTGTGTGACTGCCACACACACATGCTCAGGCACGCACGCACGCACACACACACACACACACACCAGAAAAACCTGGCCTAGGTTTATCATGGTGTCATCTGAGCAGATCACCGTCTTCCACATGTTTACCGTGTCAGTCATGTTCTCTTTTAAACCTCTGAGGCCTTCACAGAACGGCTGGCTTAATCATAAGATGAACCGGTTTTTACTAATAAGGTCACTCCTTAAGAAAGCTGGTTTTAATGGATTTTACTTTAGTTATCAGGGTGAGTATTCATGCACTGCAGACTTTTCAGATATCTACATAAAAAACACTTAACCATTTATGACATAACGCATAAACAATATACTTTTGCAAGGCACCGTATGTGACCACTAACTTGGCCAAGAGTGACACCTTGTGTGAAACTGAAGTCATCGCTTCTTATCTTCTTTGACTCAAACTACTCTTAAACCAGTCATCAAAGAGTTTTCAGGTGCTTACGAGGCAGAATCATGTAGATAAAATCACTGAAATATGGAAAAATAAAGTTTGCATTAGGAAATGTGTTGGAAGAAAAGAATAAGGACATGTCTTTAACTCGATCAAATGATTATTGTTATCTTGCTTATATGCATGCTTTGGTTTTTCTTTTTTTTTTAATGGACAAAAATAGACCAATATAACAGGTTGATTTAGGGAGAATGTCTTTGGATCTAAAAATATGTTTGCTTGTATTTTGGATTCATTTACAAGTTTATGTTGGATTGGATCTTGCCATAAAAGACCTCTAGGCTAAATGAAATAAAACAAATAATAGCTTTGTAGGAACGATCCAGGTGAATTTTGAAGAGATTGACAAAAATTTTTATTTATCTGCGGTACTGCCTTTAATTCCACAGCTGTTGTTGTAGATATAACAAATACAGCCGTAAGTGGTTCCAAGCATAATAATGATTACTTAATTCATCTTCAATTTTCTTTCAGATTTCTCAAAGAATCATGAGGTTGGGAAATTATCAGTAGCATATGTGTTTTTTTTTTGTTTTGTTTTTACCTTTCCTGCCAAGGTTTATAAAACCTTTAAAGTTGCCCTCATCTTTTTGTGCAGACTAGGTCAGCAAACATAACCCTTTGTCTCTTGGAGTGATGTCCTTGAACAGTTTTTTTCTTCAAAACAACACACAAGGAAGGGAAAAAACAACACAATATGGACATGAGGCTACATACATTCGTTTTCTAACACATCTATCCCTTGTTGGGTCATGAGAGGTGCTGGTGCCTATCTCCAGCTGTCAGTGGGTGAGAGGCGGGGTACACCCTGGACAGGTCACCAGTTTATCACAGGGCAACACAGAGACAAACAGGACAAGTCATTTGAAAGTCATGTTTTTGGACTGTGGGAGGAAGCCAGAGTACCCGGAGAGAACCCATGCATGCACAGGGAGAACAAGCAAACTGAGAACCGCGCCACTCAGCTAAGAAATGTTGATCACGTTCACAATGTTCAGAGTTCTCAAGAGAAAGTGACATCTAGAAAAAGGGACCATGATTTGTCAGCCTGAGTGGAAGGACAACAACTGTCTGCAGAGTAGTCATCCACGCAGCGCTTCAGTGAAAGCGCGTACCTCCTCCAGGATGGAAAACCCTCCGTGTAACACCTGAAGAGAAGCCGAGAACAGCATGGCATACGGCATCCCTCGCTCTGGAAGCCACTGTTTCACTGCATCATTGCATTGTGTTTCTTCATCACCGTTAAGGAGAAACCACTATAAAAAGAGACCTTGGATCCGTTGTAAGTTAAGCCACCATCCTAGACCAGCTGACGTGGCGTCTTCATGACTCTCTCCTTGTCTCTAAATGAGTGGAATCAAAGCAGCAGCGATCTGGGTCTTCTGTTTCTGTTGGCTCTCTCCAGCTTTATGCGGCCAGTGTTGGTGGGCATGTTCAGTACGCATTGTAGCCAAGAATCGAAAAACTCCACCAGCTGTCCAGTCTCCGTACCCTTCAGCCAGGCCCACGACTCGGATGTTTGGGCGCCTGTTATAGTTCTCGGCCATGTCCAGACTCTCCGTGAGGGCGTTGACCTGCTTTTCCAGTTCTACAATCCTCGGCTCTTGTACTGCGGCAGAGTTTTCAACTGCCAGTAGCCTAGCCCCTGCTTCATCTAGCCACTCACTACTGGCCTGGATCTCCGTAGCATGCTTATGGATAGTCTCGGCCAGAGGGCTGAGTTTTTCATCAATAACTTTAATAACATTTCTTCATTACGTTCAGAGCTTTAGCAAGGGCAGGGTCAAGCCCATCTATTGTGTCGGACTCGGCAAGGTCGCCATCTTGGGCGTTGTCTCCTGGCTCTGAAGGCACGATTTTTGTGTCTTCATTTCCTCTGGTTCTTTCCATCTTGTTGAAAGACTGTGGCCAGAACTTTTCCAAGGACATAGCCTATTATGTTCAGAACGAAAATGTCTTCTAGCGCCCCATAGTTACCAGGGTAATGAGAAAGTTAGCACCAAGTGGCACGGAACTCTAGCAAACACGTCTGCTCAGCTCGCCGCCATCACGTGACCCCCACATATGTGGTTTCTGATTGTGGAGTAAAGTTCCCAGCAAATATTTCCGATTATCTGTCCCTTTTCATTGCAGAACTAAAGCTTTTATTTTGACCTTTGAATGGATGAAAGATGTTGAATGGCAGGTTTTGGAGTTTTGTTTGGATACCAGCTCCGAAACTCGCAAATCATTATGCAACGAAGGAAAGAAACTTGTACATGTGTTTTAAGGTTTTTATGTATAAAAAGCTGAATCGTATTGTGTATTTGTATCCAACCGCCTTTACTCTGGTATCCCTAAATAAAACGTAGTGCAACCAGCTGTAATCACCTACTTATTATATAGAGTGCACATGATTTAACACAAATGTAAATACAGATAACAACTCACATTGTGAAGACCGAGGAGCCTACCAGACAGGTCAGAGATAGAGCTAAAGCAATTAAACGGAGAGTCATGTTATAAAACAATATTCCAAGCTTTGAACAAGTCCTGTTCAAGCCATCATCAATTACAAAGATATGGTCTCTTCCACCTAAACTGAAAGGCTGGGTAAGGAGAACAATCATTACAGAAGCAGTTAAGATGGCAACAGTTACTCTTGAGGAGCTGCATATATCCACAGTTCAGGTGGGGAATTTGTTTATTAGGACAAGAACTAGCACACTTCACAATTCTGGCTCTTATGGAAGAGTGGCAGAACACCGTTGTTAAACAAAGCCACCAAATGTCCCATTCAGTGTTAGGCAAAAGCCTTGTAGGGGACAGCGAACAGCCCCTGTCGTCCCATAATCCTTAATTTGTGGATAAAGGTTTTCTGGTCAAATCCAAGTAAAACTGAACTTTTTGGCAAACAGGCAAATCACAATGTGAGCTGTAGAAGTAATAAAACACAGCACAATGAAATGGTGGACGTGTAAGTCAAAGCAACAGGCTATTGGGAGGCTTTTCTTCAGCAAGGACAGGGAAGCTGATCAGAGTTGCTGGACAAATGGAGCCAAATACATTTTTAAAAATTTCAAAAAGATGTGTCTCATAAATGAAAGAATTTACATAACAAAGTGAGAGATTTCTTCAAGATTCAACAAGTTTACAATATTCTTTTTCTATTTTGGTCCCTTGGACCAATTTACTAAAGTCAGATAGTGATAGACAAAGCCCTCTAGAATTAAATAAATCACTGTTCATCACAGGGAAGAACATCAAAATATTATTTGTGTCAGGAGATATTAACTTGAAAGAAAAAACTAAAACGGAAAATAGACTAAAGAAGATATTTTGAATAGGTTTAATATTTAAAACCTATGTAAACGGTAAACTGCTGCAATATCATATATGGCCAGTAGAAGGCAGACATGTGCATTAACAGCTGCTACTGCTATGTAAGGCTAGGAAGAAGAAGAATAACGCGGAAGTTATCAGGAAAACCAACGAATGAGTGCGTGCGTCTTCTAACAACTGAAGCGACGTCGCTTGAATGGAACCCATAGAAGGAGTGGTTGGATAAACAAAGCCCGTTTATACTTTAAAAAAAAAGTCATTAGGCAAGGTGAGCATTGCAGAAAACACATGTTGACTGTTACTGAAGTAGCTGCATGTGTGCATACTAATTAGAAAAAAATATTTAAAACTTAATATAGTAGCTGATGTGGGGTCTCTCGCTAACGGCTAACATGCTAACAAATAGCCTAATCTGTTACGGAATACGGAAGCCTGTATTGGTTTCCATGGTAAACGTTAGAAGTTCTGTCTTTTATTTGTGGTTTTATTATTTCAGGAGTGTGTGCTGGTTCTGACCACGATGAAGGTGGTGAATTTGAAGCAAGCCATTCTGCAGGCATGGAAAGAGCAATGGAGCGACTACCAGTGGGCGATTAACATCAAGAAAAACTTTCCAAAGGGGGCAACTTGGGACTACCTCAACTTTGCAGGTTCCTGCTGCTTACTTGATGGACCAGTTTGTTGACGTTTCCTCTGGTGCTCTAAACGTCCTCTCTGTTTTTCAGAGGCGCTGATGGAGCAGGCGATGATCGGTCCATCTCCCAACCCGCTCATCTTGTCCTACCTTAAATATGCCATAAATTCACAGGTCTGATAACAAACATTGTCCTGTACCATTGCCACTGAACAGATCGTTAAACTGCGTTTTGCTCATTTGAAATGTCTTTCTGTCTGGCATTAGATGGCGTCTTATTCCAGCGTGCTCACAGCCATCAGCAAGGTAAACTAATGCTTGATGATTGTTATTGCTGCATTCTGTTTACTTGCAGATTTACAAGGTTTTATCACAAATATGTTTTCCAGTTCGACGGCTTTTCCCGTGAGCTGTGTGTCAAATCGCTGTTGGAGATAATGGACATGTTCTGCCATCGTCTCAAGTATGTGCGCCTGTACCATCACATTAAAGATACCACATATAAACTAGAACTGCACTGTGTATCATACTGCAATCGCCACCCCAATACCAGTGTGTGCAACATCACGGTCACATATTTGGTAGGCTTTTATTTGTCAGTAAAATTACACACCGCTTGCTAATAGTATCTGGGGTCAGTTGGAGGGATGATGCCCACACATGATGTAGAATTTAGTAGCACAGATGCTGAATATCGCAGACAGTGTTGGTGGCATTGTGAGGAAAATTTGCAACTATGTTTTAATTATGTCTGTAAGAGTATTTTAATATGCACTTGGGTGATGATTCTTTCTCAGAATTTGTTGGAAACATTTTTATTATTTAAATATTGGACTCATCATCCATTTGCATTGGATGGCCATCGAGCTCCAGTCACTGCTTGCTTGGGATTGCCCAGTGCAATACTTGAGTAAAAATATGATAATTGTACTGCATTTATAATAAAAGATTTAAGACAAATCTTTATACCGTGATGAAACTCTAATACTGTTAGAATAACAGAAAGATTATTGCATTCATAATCTATGCCATTTATCTATTTAGCCATTTGCTCCATTAGCTTACTCACCATGACTACACGTGTTGTTTTTTTGCAGCTTTTTCAGACAGTCTCTGTCTTCTAAGCAAGGGAAAAGAGTAGGAATAATTTTTCAGCCAGCTGACTGGAAGTGTACTGTGATGGGAAGGAAGGAGCAACAGCATGTTACTCTGAGGCTGTGTCCAAAATTGTTTCTTTTTTTTGCTTCTTTAATCCTGAAGGAGCTCCAGCAGCTGTACTGTCATCATGTGTGTGTGGCAGATCAGTGAATTATTAACTTACAAATGTACTCCCCACCTCTCTAATAGGGCATCAAAGTTGAACTAATTATTTATTTCAATTAATTATCCTTTTCTTTAGCTCAGCCAAAGCGATTTTCTCAGTAATAAATGAAACACTGAAATAAACCAAACATGTACTGCTAAATATCGTCTGACCGAATTATATCTGTGTTTGATCTCTGCTTGGTGGTGAAATCCAGTAGAACTTTGAAAACGTGGTACTGGAAGTAAGACGTTCTCTCTGGTTACAATGAGCCTAGACCGCCCGGTCAGCTGATTGTTGGCGAGACTGTAAGCAGCAGGACCAGACATCTCTGAAAACAAAGGGCCTCTAGCGATGTCATGATAAACCGAGCAGATATTTGAGTTATTCACATCTACATTGTTGCCTAAAACTTCTTAAAAGTTCATTTTGTGTCACTAAAAGTGACACATATATATCAAACTTTAACCCGCTTTTGCCGCTCCCTTCTGTCCTTGCCGCTCCCGCTTGAACAGTCCGTTTTGACCCGCGATGATGTTTGAGATGGGGTGGGCTACGATGGGTACAAAAAAAGGAAAAGAAGGACCTTTGGAGGATTCTTCAAATTTAGACAGCCTTCATTGCCTCACTGGGACGTAATCGGCCTGCAAACACGGCCTTTAACCGACACAGCCTCTGAATTTGGACACAGCTTACATGCTTCATACACACAGAATAAAGTCGTGCTCCTGCGTTTGCTCTGACATCTTGTTGGCAGGAGTTTAAAGTGTAAGAACAGAATGAAAGGAAAGTAAGAGATTTCTACCATGATGAAACTGACGTCACGTTAGAGTCAGACCCACACTTGCTGTCTGAAGATATTTGTCCATAAAAAAAAAGTTATGTACTTGGAGGCTTTTAAAATGAAAGCATAAATATCATTTAAAGAATTAAATCTTGCAAATGTAAACTGATTGTTTGCAATGAAGCTGTCACCAGCTCTTCTGCTTTTTGTTTCTTCCTCGTTCAGCTGCCACGGGAAGGCGGAGGAATGCATCGGACTGTGTCGGGCCCTGCTGGCCGTGGTGGTGTGGCTGCTGCAGGGCTGTGATTTTTACTGTGAGAAACTGCGAGAACTCGGTCCCTCAGCTAGCACAGAGGCCATTCTCAGAGCCTGCCAGGAAAGACTGCACGGTCTGATGAGCAGCACCAAGAACAGAGCTCTGGTCCACATTGCCCGGCTGGAAGATCTAGGTATCACTGATGGTTTTATAAAAGTGGTTTAGAGTGCTGGGGTTTTCAGAAAAGAGCATGAAACCTACACAGAGCAAAATCCTGCCTTCAAATCTTTGAAGTGCTATGATCTGTCTGAGTGATCTTAGTATGTGTGTTTCTGCTGCCTCTTCTTCACAGGTTCCTGGGGTAATGTTGAGCAAGCAATGATTAAAGTGACAGAAGGCCTCTGTAATGTACCTAACCAGATGCTGAGGACTTCAATAGAGGAAACGATTTCTTTGGTGAAAAGGTGAGGGTTTCTTGGTCAAGCCGGTTAGACCAAAACAGGAATCTTGATCCGACCTGATTAATTCTCTTTGTTGTTCCTCAGTATTCCCCAGATGCTCTCTGTACAGTGTGAGCCTCCAGCTCATGCCTCCTTTCCATCTGTCCATGCTTTCATCATGCTGGAGGGCACCATGAATCTGACGGGGGAGACCCAGCCTCTGGTGGAGCAGCTGATGATGATCAAGCGAATGCAGGTGAACCTGAAGCTTTGAATAAGACCTACAACCAAATACCTAAGGTCAAAATAAACAAAGAGGTCATATATCTGTAATGAATATCATCACCATGCTTTTCTTTTAGAAAGAGGTTACCAATAATCCTTTAATCAAGTGCAAAACTTCATTTATCTGTAGGTTGCCAGGTTCTAGTTTCTGTGTTTTTTGACAAAGGGAGGACAAAGTCAGTTGCCAGAGTAGCAAAGCACAAATTCATACTGATTACTAGAAATCTTTGCCAGACACTTTAGATTAGCATAACGGTGACCCATCTTCATATCCCGTCGATCATTTCTGCTTGTATTAGATAAGGAGAGAGGCAAAACAAACCAACTGGAATGTTTTCATATTGATTGATTACAAGCCCCCTGGGTGTTTTTTTTTGTAACTAGATATTAAGCTTTTAAATGTTTAGGGAGTTTTGTTGATTTCTGATACACTTGCCATCTCCAGATTATCAAGATCAACATGAATCTATCATTCTTGAATATAATATAGTGTAACTTTCAGAAATTGGCCACTGTGTCACATTAGCGGCAACAGAAAATTAAAGAATTACAAAATTTACCCTTTATTCATCAAAGCATATGATAATAATAGCAGGGTTCTCACCAGTGCATTTTAGCGTAATGGAACGTTACGCTGAAAGCTGTCCAAATGACGCTGAAATTAAACATTAGTAAAGTAAAACTCTTGAACGTGCATCAGCACAGCTAAAAACCTCCCGGACAACATAAGCTAACGTTAGCTGTTATTAGCTTGACGAACAGCCTCCTTTGAGCTACACTGCCAACCAACGCTGTGCTGTTGTAAAGCATCTAGTGAAACTAAGAAACAACACACCAGCTCAACAAGTTGTCACCAGTGATGTACAGTGTTATATTAGTTTAACTTTGGAACAAAGTCGACAAAAGCATTAGTGCAAAAATGACAAGTTTAACACTTTGAGATGAGTAATTAGTAGTGCGAACTCTGATCTTATAGCTTTCAGTCTTGGCTGTAAATTTCAAAATTAGTGCTTGTATTCACAAAGATTCTCAGAGTCCTCTCAGAGAGCTCCTATCTTAGCCTAAAAATTCCTACATAAGAGTCTTAGTTTAAGAATGATTCAGATCGCTGCTGAGAGTGACTCTGAGTGGGGAAATGTTTGTCTTAGTGAGGAGGAGTGGTTGACCCCTTTGCTAGATGTGATTCTGTTTTCTGAGAGCTGTGATTGGTCGATGGTACAAGAACAAAAAAACAACACAAATGCGCTCCTGGTAATATTAAAGGAGAAAAATTAACTGATTAGACTGGATTAAGAAATGTGTGATTTGATAAAACTCAATTGTCACACGCAATCAAAATTTTTGAACGCACCTTATTTGCATCTTCATTATTATTTTCATTTGCTTAGTTATTTTTTACTCGCCAGTCATTTTACTACTTTTTACTGCATTTTACTACTATTTGATATTAATGCGTAGTCACCTGTTAGCATTTTAGTGGGATCACCTGATTCTATAAAGTGGTTGTATTTTGCAAAAGTACCGACATCAAATGCAGAAAAAAAAGGTGGTAAATACCGAACTGGACAGCAACGCTATCCAGCGCATGGCTTGCAGCACTGGTAGGGGAATAAAGGAGTGTTTAAAAGTAATGTGCTCATTTCCTCCACCGTTTAGGTGGTGGATCAGCCAATCATTTCTCTGTTTCAGTCATCTTCTCTGCTGAAGACGCTTTTAGGCTCACTACAAGTCCTCCTCTCTACTCCTAACATTTTGTAACTTTAGGAGCTCTCTTAAGATGCTTTGTGAATAACTTTTATCTTGCTGAGGTAAAAGTCTAAGAAAGATCTTAGAATTTGGGAAATTCTAAGATTTTTCCTAAAATGACATCACTAAGAGTTACTTTTAGTCTTAGGAATCTTTGTGAATACGAACACAGGTTTATAGTGACAGAAAAAAACACATTTATTGTATCTCTTTTCCAGCAGCTTTATTAAAGTTTAAAGGAGAAAATAGCGACCAAAGAGTTATGTAATAATGAGATCCACCTGTGTGCAATCATTTGTCATTCATTTTATTTTTTTAAATTTGAATTACTTGTTTTCTTCAGAGAATTCCTGGTCCTCTGTTCGTCCTGGAGATCTGGAAGGCCTGTTTCACCGGCCTCATCGAGTCACCAGAGGGCACCGAAGAGCTAAAATGGACCGCCTTCACTTTCCTCAAGGTAAAATTTGTTTTAAAAGAATATTAGCTGTGTTGTTTATTTAGCTACATTTCTCTTTTTCTGTCTTAGTCTAGTTTTGTTTATAAAATATTTTAGGGTGGATGTGTATCTAACACTTAAAGAACATTTTTAAGAGCTTGTGTTTTGCATGGCTTATAGTTGCTTAATTTTTCTTTTAGTTTTTATTGTTCTTTCAGTACTTCAACAATATTCGGCTTAGTGAATCTAACATTATGGCCACAGTAATCTCTCACTACCAGTAACCACTTCATATCAAACAGTCACAAAAAATTTTTCTTCCTTG